>NC_040242.1:12369318-12672348 GCF_001444195.1 Xiphophorus couchianus | reverse complement strand
TGTGATGCTGTGAGCCTACTTCACTTCCAAAAGTGCTCAGAACCTTAAGGTGCATGGTTTAATAAAATGTTTTAAATGTTAGGAGATTGATATTAAAATATCTGCCAGAACATTTAAATCGTGTTGCTGTAGGTTTCTTTCAGCAGGATGATGATCCAACACATTGTTTCTTACGGGAAAAAGAAAAAAGTGCCAGTTTTTCTCCTAATCAACATGGAAATGTGTCACCACACAAATGCAAAATCCCTTTTCACAGTCACCTTGGTCCTCAGATCAGTCCAACAGAAAAACTGAAGGGTGAGCTGAAGATAAAAACAAACATGAGGACTGTGGTCAAACTGAAGAGGTAGTGAAACAGAAATAGCTAAAAATTAATTTCCCTAAAATATGTTTTAACCTTAGGAAAGAAATTCTTCTCCTATTGGCAAAAAAGAACTGTACAAAATTTACTGGTAATTTTGGCACCGGTACATTTTGCTTGACAGTAATAAGAAGTGTGTTGTTATTGTTATTATGTATTTAACTAGCTTACATGAACAACCATGTTACGTGCGATAGAGGAGCAACTTTTTTAGTGTAGCTGTGGAGGGCATCAGTCTGGCCCTTCCCTTCCCCTTATAACTTGTTTCAAAGTGAGTAAACAGCAACCCAGGAAGGTCCCCACTGATGTTGCCATTGCTGTGACGAAGCAATCACTTGATGATGTGCCTCAAGAATAAATAGCTAACTGCTTTATACAGGCATGTATTGGCACATTGTTTATCGTTCAGCTGCTCCGTTTGCAGTCTGTTCTCCATTTTTTTTATGAAATTATCTTGAATCAAAATTCTCAAAATATTTTCTAAAATTGTATTAGTGCTAAGAAAATGTACATTTTGAAAACTTAAAAAAAAATCCTCAGTCCTATATATTATTAAAAAAATAAATATAACATTTTGCTGTTTCTCAAAATTATTGTTAAAATATTTTAGGAATAGATTATGAATAAAACATATAGTGATATTAACATGAGTTTTACTAGAGGTTTTGATTGGGTTGGGCAGGTTTTACAGGTTTAGTTTTACCCTGTGTTTGGGCTGGAATATTGCAAGTCCGGCAACAGTGGCGAATGGCAGCATTTTTATTAATGAGCGTGTTGCGCATGCACCATGCTGGATGAAAATATGACCCAGCTTCTACATGAGTGTTTTAAAAATACACAGACACAAAAGTGTCAGTCTGATATTTATGAACTTTGGGACATGGATTGAAAATGATGTTTTTTGATCTCCCAAGACACGGAATCCGAGTGGACGCCCAGCCCTATTACTGAAACTTTTGTGGATCCGATTGAAATCATGTCAGTGTTTATCGAGGCCTAGTTTGGCATCTTGTACTTGACCTACGAGTAGGCCACAGTAATGGCAAGTAGGCCACTGGAGCGCCGTGTTTGAAATTGCTGCCTTGGTTATTCTGTAAGTTATTTTTTGGAATCCTTATTCTAAGTTGTCATTTTTCACCAATGATGTTAGTGAAGCCATTTTTTGTGCCTAAAAAATGGCTGTGGTCTTGTGACCTGTGGAGATTTAGGTGTAAGTAGAATCTGATATCTAGAATCTGAAGTTCCTAGCTCAAAGTCAGTTGTGATGTGAAAGAAAGAAGGCTGCCAAGGATTTGGCAAATACATATATTTTAATTTATTTATTTATTTGGTACCTATTTAATATTTAGTTTGAAATTTAGGGTCCATACTTTAATAATTCAATAACTCAAACAAATTTAATTTACGTTCAATTTAAACATGAAAACCGATTAGTTTTTGTGCCGAAACAACACTTGACCTTGTGCAGTTTCGTCATTTCTTCACTTCATTTCTTCTGGACAACGACTGACAATGGAGAGATCTCCTGGAGCTGCAGGTCGGAGGTCACAGAGGTAATGTTCACACTGTAATCCACCATCTCTTATTTGCAGGTTTTCAGCTGAACTTCATGTTTTCCTTCTGGAGAGGATCGAGTGGGACCTGCGTTTAAGTTTGTTTTAACCCATTTTCTCTTATAGACTAAGCAACTGGCCGACCTTTTGTTGCAAATAACTTTTTTTTCTCATAGATAAAGTCACCAAAAGAGCTTCTACTGCAACTAACTCTTTTCTCCTATAGAAACACTCCTGGAGCAGCTCTTTTTCTTTTTCTGTCCTTTCAAATCCCCTGGGGGTAGTGACAGACAATGAGTGACCTCATTGGAGGGTATGTGTGAGGAAGGGAGGGTCTCAAGAAGGCTAGTTTAAAGTACAGTATTTTAAAAATACATTAACTAAAATAAAAAGTAAAGCTGTTTTTTACATTTTATTCTTTAAGTCATTAACATCTGCTCTATCTCATGACATCAATAGCTACCTCTCGCTGCAGTCAGAGGTGTGAAATTTATTAACATATAAAACTCCCCCTCACCTCCATCCACCCCTCTCATTCCCTCCTCTTTTGCCCCGCCTCCTATTTTTCATATTCATATTTTATAACCTGTCATAAATTTTGATTGAAGGGTGTACCTAATTTCTCTGTGGTTGCTTCCTGGAAAAGAGCACTGGCAGACGTGATGCTGCCATCACCTAAACGTTCTCCCTCTCCTTTTCATTTCCGCAAACATGGAAATTTCTCCTGATCAGTTGACTTGTTGTTGTGTCTCTGCTCTGTCTTTTCTCAGCTCCAGTGGGTCATGGCAGATGGCTGCTGATACTGAGCCCAGTTCTGTTTCTGCTGTTGGTTTGCTCCTGTTAGAGGGGAGTTCTTCCTCTCCACTGTCACAACATGCATGTCCTGTATGAGGGACTGCTGCAAAGTCAACAACTCAACACAAGCGATTTGCTGTCGCTCAGATGGAGTGAATGCTATAAGTAATGACTCCATACAATCTGCTGGGTTTCGTTTGGTACAAACTTTTTAAACTACTTTAAGAATCAACTGAGCTTATTGTACTAGCAAAAGTAGAGTATATGTAATTGAACTAAAATTACTTCACAGTGCCTTGAGATGACATTTGTTGTGAATTGGTAATATATAAAATTTAGCTTTCAAACTAACAAATGAGCCCCACCTATAAACAATATATATATAAAAAAAACCCAACAACCAATACAAGAAAGTTCAAAATCCCAAAAGTAGATATCAAAAGGTTCAAAGCTTATAACGTTAATTCACAACAATGTTGTTGTCATGGCATTTTACAAAAAGTAATTTCAATTTAGTCAGAATACTATTGATTCAAGTTTTCAATTCATTAGGTTTACTTAATTATAAAGTAGTTTAAAAAGTTTGTACCAAGTCAAATCCAACAGATTATGGAGTCATTACTTATGGCATTCACTCCCCCTGACCAGCAGGGGGCAACAGCAAATCGCTTGTGTTGAGTTATTGACTTTGCAGCAGTCCCTCATACAGGGCATGCATGTTGTGACAGTGGAGAGGAAGAACTCCCCTCTAACAGGAGTAAACCAACAACAGAACCAGAACCGGGCTCAGTACCAGCAGCCATCTGCCATGACCCACTGGAGGTGAGAGAAGACAGAGCAGAGGCACAACAACAGGTCAGCTGATCAGGAGAACTTTTCCATCTTCATGGAAATGAAAAGAAGAGGGAGAACCATTAGGTGATGGCAGCATCATGTCAGCCAATGCCCTCTTCCAGGAAGCAACCACAGCTAATCAACGCCAGACCGGGTGTAGTTTCTGTGAAGAGAAAAATAACTGAGAAAACAAAAAGCTTAGCTTCTAACTAAACTTTTTAGTTAGAAAGGGTTTTAGAAACTTTTCTGGAGATGAAATTTGACATCTGGTAAACATTGGCAATGATGTTAAACATCGAGGATAACGTTAAGCATTCTCCTTGATTAAATAAAAAATCGGGGACAACATTAAATATCCTGGATATTAAATACTAAACATCAGAGGTAAAGTTAAACATCCTGGATGGCATTAAACAGCCATGATAACACTGAATGTTAAACATCAGACATAATGATAACCATTGGTGGCTAAAGCTTAACATTGAGGATAATGTTAAACTTTGTAGATAAACACTGGGGGCAACTTTATTTTCACACAATTTAATTGGATTTCAAGTCTGCAAATCTTGGAGCCTTAAAGTGTTTTTAATTTTAAAAATCTACTCAAGTTCAGTAACAGAGTTCTTCCTTTTTCCTTTACAATTCTGAAATTAGGTAATTCAATTATACTGTAGTTACATATGTATTGTAGATATCCATACCAACTAGGGAAAATTGGCAGTTTATCCCAGAGTGTAATGGTTAAACATAAATTCAGGAGAATTTAGCTGCGTACATTGACAAGGAGTTGGTAATTATTATATGGCTATATGTCGATTGTTATTTAAATTGTCATTATTACTATAGATTTGTCTCATCTTATGAGTTAGTTTGTAACTATTTTCTCTATCTATTAAAGTATATTTGCTGGCTCTTCAGCACAGTATATCGAATAGGAACATGAATATTATAACATGATTTTAATTACAAGTTTTTGATAATCAGGGCATTGTAAGTAAGCCATTAAATTGAGATAAATGATAGGATTAAATAAGTGTTCTTCCTACTCCTTTTCAAACAGAAAAGGAGTGGTAAGCTAATTATTTTGTTCTTGGTTCTGTATGCATGATATTTTCTGTTCTGCAAATTGCCTGTTTTTAAAGACCTGTTTGAGATCAATTAAATATTTGTTACTTTGAGTAAGTTAGAAGCACTTACTGCTATAATTGTGTGGCAGTAGTGAGCTAAGGTGAAATAATTTGTTTGTGCCAGGTTGTAAATATTTATTTCGAAGAAGGTCAAAGAGAATTCAGTGCTGCAACGTGCTGAGATGCACGGTGACCTGCGCACATTGTGGCTACGCTGCATTTGTCAACAGACTGTCTTACAACGTATTAATGCGCAAGAAAGAGCTTGCGGTGATCTGTATTTGTAGATGTCTGTGTTTAAATGAATTTCAATAATAAAAAATAAAAAAATTCACCCGTCTGAAACTCTTTCATTCTTTCAAATACCTCTGTAGTTAAAATATGTTTTAAAAGGTAGAATATTCTCATATAAGGATTAGTGCAAACATCTGCGATAGCTTTTCATTTTTAAACGGATAGGATATTCTGATGAAGGAAGGGATATTTTTTGTGTTTTTGTCGTGTAGAAATTGTTCCAACGCTATGCCAAAGCTTCCACTTCAGTCTCGTCACTCAAAGAATGTTATCCAACGATTATATTTAACATGAACGCAGCTTTCGGATGGTAAACATCACGGCAGAAGTTTTAGACGCGTGGCACCGCTACTATAGGAAAATCTGATGAGGTAGCACAGCTGGTCAGAACGCCGCACCTCCGAGCCTCCACCAATCGGAGTCAAGCCCGGCCCGGCCCCCTGGACGCAGATGGCGGCTGATACATATATAGTAGAAGGCGAGGCTGATGCAACACGGAGCGGAGATAACACCCGAGCGTCACGTCAGCGCGCAGGAGGAGCAACTCGAAGCAGGAAACCGCATCACTTATCTCGCTCTCTTTTAAAACCTGGTCAGACATTTTTGTTTCTTCTGGGTTTTTTTTCCTCCCATCGATTCTCATAACCGGTGAGTATTTTTTTTTTTAAAAATAAAAATTTTTGTCCATTCAAACTGCATTTTTCCGTTTAATTTTAATTTATGCAGGCTTTTCAAAGAACTGTACGAATTAGCATATTCTCTACCACGTGTGTTTTTTTTCACAATGAGGTAAGCGTGCTCGCTCTGTACATATTTGTTTTCTTAAATGTCAAAAATAAATAAAACATAATCTTATTGGGGAAAAGCCTATCAGCCTAAGGTTTAGGATGACTCAGACATCTTCACCCGGCGTTTCGGCCTGCTTTTTATATTCATTGAGAAAAGGAAGAAAGAAATGTAAAATATTGTAACCCCACTATGTCTAATTAAACGCTGAATATTGTGATACATAATGTTTTAAAACTATTAGTAAGGTAGCGAACATTTATTAAACATATCAAAGATGAGGCGGAGGAGGAGGTCTCGGATATTACACAATTGGCTCTCCTGATGTCTACGTAAATTCCTGTGAACCTTACTGGAATGTGCGTAAAGAAAGTTCAAGAGCGAGTAAAAATATCTTGTTATCAATAGTGTTATTTCTTGGAAGGTTGTTTTTTTCCCCATCTTTTTTGTATCCTGTATTAGAGAGTCCCCTGTTTCGCTCTCAGGTGCTCAAGACAGAGTAGTTTAAGTGATTCCTAATGCGTTCCAAAAATATTTCTAAATCCGGTCATTGAGGTCGCCAACCTGTTCTTGGCACCGTTTTCCTCTGTCTCTGTATGTCGCTATACGCCCTCTCTCTATGATTGGCTCTCTCTGAAGGCAGGGCAGTATAAAAACTCTCAAGTTACGGTACATGCTTTCCAACTTTTCGGAAGCCCCCAGTTAGCGCCCTGAGGTAAGTTCACGTCTGTCACGTCGAGGATGCGTTGCGCAAAAGTCGGGTCGATTAAATATATGCAGAAACACGGGCTTGCAATGGTTTACGCCATGAGCCATGATCATTACATAATATATCTGATTAATAAACAAAAAAGTTATACAAATAAAGGAAGAAAAAAAGAGAGAAAGAAATAGGAAAGTTCCAGAGTGAAAGTAGTTTTCAACCCAGCTACATGCTGCTGGTCATCTGGCTGACAAGAAATAAAATTATGGTAAATAAAATTCAGGTATTTTGATGTTTGTGCTTTCTTAGGTCTGTGTTTGTAATAGAAATAAGCCAATCTATCCTATATTTAGCATTATAACTGCAAAAAACAAACGGGTATTTCAATTTCAATGCAGGTCATGTTATCAATTTTTACTTCACTCTGGTATTTTACTGAAGGCAATCTTCTGTAAAAGTCTTATATCATCTCATACCTACTTTTTTTTATTCTACAGGTTCCAACATGCCTGTTCTTAGAAACCTGACCAAAGTAGCCAAGCAAGCCCTGCTGAGCACCCCGGGGTGCTGCTGCCAGCCCCTGACGGTGGCTGTACGTACCATCAGCTTCTCTCCCCGGCAGGTTACATCGGATGCAAGCTTCCACTCTGTGTCTTTTTCAGAAACAGATCACCCCAAGGTGCTAATCACAGGTATGGGGCATCTATCTCATTTAGGCAGAATGTTGCTCTGTAATGTAAAGCGCCACAATGACTTCCTGAAAAGCAGTCTCCTTTTATTGCTCCTCAGTTAAGATGAGATTTGTGAATGTAACATGTGAGCTCGAACAAGCTGTGCTCTGAAGGGACCTAAACAGCGGCGGGATTTGTAAGGGGTTTGGCAAAGAAAGCTGGAAGCAGTTTCTGTTTAAGCACAAAGAGTTGAAGTCAAGTGCAGCAGGAGGGTTTTCTTATGGCCCTCTTTTGCAGTTGCTTAAGTCTCCATGGAAATAGGCTCTGGAGATCATTAGCTGCGCCTCATTGTCTCAGTGTCAAGTCCTCACATGACTCATGTATCATTTGCAGGTGGCCTTGGGCAACTTGGAGTCGGGCTGGCCAAACTGCTGAGGTCAGAACTTTCATTCGTTTTAACAATAAAATTCTCCAAATTGTTTCACAACTAGCTTCATGTGTTACGTAAGATGTAACAAAACAGTGCACCTGTTTGTAATGCATTTTATCTCTCCTAACTCTTAACTCCCTTGCAGGAAGAGATTTGGCAAGAACAATGTCATTCTGTCTGACATCAGGAAACCTCCCAATAATGTGTTTCACAGCGGTGAGTAAGCTTCAACTGTCTTCAGAGATGTTATCTCCTTAGTGTTGGGTCAATAGACAACCTCATGGTTCAACATAAAGTTCATCGAGTCAGTGTGTGTCTAATGCTGAAAACCTGAAGAAAGTCCTTTATTTCACAACATTTATCTTTGCAATTGTTACAACAGGCTTTTAGCTTCCTTTAAAATGTTCACATGTAGAAATGTTAAAACCATAAAAGCTCTTCTATGAAAACCACTAAGCGTAATCAATTATTGAAGTAATATTGATTTTTTACATTAATCTGCCGCCATCAGGTCCCTTTATCTACTCAGACATCCTAGACTACAAGAACTTAAGAGAAATTGTGGTGAACAACCGCATCACTTGGCTGGTTCACTACAGCGCCCTCCTCAGTGCAGTCGGAGAGGCTAACGTGGCCTTGGCACGCTCTGTGAATATCACTGGTGAGTAAACTAACATAACATACTTATGTGGTAGCTAAAGTGAAAAACTTTACTTTTCCAAACCCAATGAGGATAAGCTACAATGCTATAAGATTAGAAGAATGACATTTGAACCCAAATTATTGTACAAGTTAGATTGCTGAAAATACACACAATCCACTTTCTTGAAACATTCTGTTAGAATGAATTAAAATGACTTTATTTCAAATAATGATGGCATTCTCAATTTTTCCTATTTAGGGCTTCACAATATCCTGGACATTGCTGCAGAGCATGGCTTGCGGCTGTTTGTCCCAAGCACCATCGGAGCTTTTGGTCCCTCTTCGCCCCGTAACCCAACTCCAGATCTGTGTGTGCAGAGACCTCGCACTATCTATGGGGTGTCCAAAGTTCATGCAGAGTTAATGGGAGAGGTGAACGCTTTATTCTATATATCTGTTGCCAAATTATCATCAAATTGTAATGTCATTTCCTACCAATTCTAAACTTATTGAAGTGAGCACTTTCTAATACATTTGTTTTTGTCTTTTTAGTATTACCATCACCGCTATGGCCTGGACTTCCGGTGTCTCCGTTACCCAGGAATCATCTCTGCAGACTCCATGCCAGGAGGTGGCACAACAGGTAGGAATGATGAATGAATCTAAAATTAACTATGGGAGTTTCTTAATGTCATTATTTATCTCATCATTTATTTTTTCGTAAAACAAAAACAAAAGCTTTAAGCTCTATTAAGAGCTTAAAGAGATTTAAGCTCTTTTTGAGACTTCATAACAACTTGTGATATATTTAGTTTTCTGGAATGGGTTGCAGAATATAGAATGATGATCATCTTTAGATCATAAATTTGCTTGTTTAGTTCCTCTGTAAATCCTATTCCATGTGGCAAAGATTCATTGGGCAACATATCAGCACAATCCTGTTGTTCTATTAATGTAGCTGGAGAATGTTTGAGATGTAATGAAAGTGGTCTGCATATGTTATTAGATCCAACCTAGTCAGATTACAATCACAAGCTGTTGGGGAAAAGCAACAAGGGGTGTGTACCAAATGTGACAACATCACGTGGAGTTGTCACAAGGCTAATAAAAAGAAAGTACATCTGAGATAAGGGCCAATGTTGGTTTTGAATGGTTTTTATTGGTAACAAGTTAACAATTTAAATTGGATTTCAGAGTTTAAAAGAAGTGGCATGGATATTATATTAAAAAGTAGTAGTTACAAATGCTTCATACTCTGGGTTTTGCTAGATAAATCAATATGCAGATGACATGCTTGTATTCTTGAAAGAAAATCATGTAAATTTGTGGTAAAAGTCTGTAACTAATGAGTGAATTATTATTCAAAATAGTGGAACTAATGTTTGGGACAAAATTAAAGTGTCTCCTAGTGGGTGTACAAAAGGATTTTTTGGTTTTTGTCAGTGTACCAGGTGAACTTTAGTGACCTCATGTAAGCAACTCTAGTTGGTGGCAGTCAAAATGACATTTGGAAATGTGTTTAACATACTTCATGTTATTAAAACATCACAAGGAAGTGAAGCATGAGATGAATAATGACCTCAGTGGGTGTAATACCTTTCACATTTAATGAGGTCTATTTCTGTGTTCTAGTCCTTGTCAATGTTGCAAACTTCTTAGACAGCCAAATTCAGAGTTATTGCATTTTTATGGCTGCAATAATCTTCTTCTATCCTTGTCTGCATATTTCTTTTCACACAAATAGACAGCCACCGCAACCAAACTCTTTCTGTCAGCAGTTGGAGCTTTTATTTTTAAAGTGTCTTGGACTTTAATTTCATACATGTTTATTATTTCAAGATGACTAACATCAGATCTGCTAATATAATAATGAAAAAAACAATAATGATATTATTTTGTTCCTATCCAGACTATGCAGTTCAGATTTTTCATGATGCAATCAAGACGGGCAAGTTTGAGTGCAACTTGAGGCCTGACTCGCAGCTACCCATGATGTACATCGACGACTGCCTACGCGCCACCCTGGAGGTGTTGGAGGCACCTGCTGACACTTTGAGCATGAGGACATACAACATCAACGCCATGAGTTTCACACCTGAGGAACTGGCCCAGGAACTCAGGAAGCAGATGCCGGAGCTGGAGGTCACATACAACATCGACCCAGTACGACAGGCAATTGGTAAGAATCTTTAAACTAACATATTTTAGGAATTTTTGTGCAGATATTGATGTTTTTTGTCATTTTGGTAACAATAGATGTTCGTGTTCAAAACTCATCAACAAATTTTCTTTTTTATCTTGTAGCTGATAGCTGGCCCATGGACTTTGATGACTCCAACGCACGGAAGGACTGGGGATGGAAACACGACTACGATCTCCCAGAGCTGGTCCAGACAATGCTTAACTACTTAGGAGTGGAAAGGTGCATGGCTCATGCCAATTGAGATGCCCCATTAAAGTATATATATTTTTGTATATAATGTAAAATTTTACCCAAGAGAATGGAGAAACTTTGTCTGTACATAATTGTTCTCTCAATTCTCTGAGCAAAAAACAGAAGTAAAGGGCTGTGCTTGTCTGCTACATGGCTACCATCTCTACAGAATGTAAAGGTGCAGTACAAGAGAAAGATACCTTTCTGTTGAACATCTTGTTTGCTCGCCTTTCCCTTTTAATTCTTGAACATTTGGGTTACAAGTGAAAGGGTGTAGAGTCTGTGTCAGGTTGAACCGCTTGATCAGTAGAAATCGATTACTAGGAGATTGACCTGCATCTGGAAGGAGTTGCACAACATTTTGCAACATTTTCTAATGATGATTTTCAAAAATGCTGATTGTACTGTTTTATTGTTGTTTTTTTTACCTGGATCAGGTTTTTTTTTCCAGGAATGAAAATTAGAAATACAAGTTGTATTTTAGATTGTACTGTATGTGAGGTGACTGAACGTAAAGATCCGGGGAAATGATTAACTGATACTACTCAGTAATTAGTGTATTTTCCATATTCTGTTATTTATTCTTTCCCCGTTAAATGTTTGGAAGCTCTATTGCCCCAAATCATTTGATGCTCTGTTATGTGTTTCTCTTCAGTTTTTGTTATTTAATGTTTTTTTCACCAGCTTTGACATTATTTTGACAAAAAAAAAAAAAAAAGAAAATGGGAAATGTGACTCCACATGTCACATTCATGCTTGGAAATATTTAGGTAGTGTCTACAAAATATATGACTTATTTCTGTGTGTATGTGAGAAATTCTGCCAGTTCTTTCAGTCACAAAAGAAATTTCACAATAAATATTTTCCATATATCTTCTTGTCTATGTGTAGTCTTCATTGGGGAGGAAGGTCATGTGAAAAAAATTGTCAGAAGAACAACTATTAGTCGCACACTACATAAATCTCATTAAATAAAGAAGTCATTTGTGAAAGGTAAAGAGCTCATCTTTGCAATTTCCCTCAAGTCATGTGTCCAACATACAAAATACAGTGGCTGACAACTAACACTCCAAATACACCTACAGCATGGCATAACATGGTACCCAGGTCACACTGAAGGGATTCTTTTCTTCAATATGAATAGAGAAGTTGGTCATTATTGAGCTAAAAACAAGATAATACTGAAATGAAAATCCTGTTAAAAGACTGAGAAAAGTCTTGTGATTTGTGCAGAGGTTCAAACAGTTACCCTAATCTGCCAGAGCTGAAGTTAACTGGAGTCATTTTAACACATTTGTATGTTAGAATGACTCAATTAATGGCCAAACTCAAATTAAACAAAGGATCTGTGGCAAGATTTGAAAAACTAATGTTCACAGATACACCTTATGTAAACTAGGCTTGAACTGTTTTGCTGTTTTTAAAGAAATGATTTGGGTGTGTAAAATAAATGTAAAAATAAAAAAACAGTCAACATTTTCCTGTCACTTCACCAGGAAAATTAAAAAATATCAAAGGATCAAAGGATGTAAATACTTTTGCAAGAAAATGTGTTCCTCACATGTGTAGGCTGTACCATAATGTGCATGAATGCTGTTCTTACTGGCTGAAGTTTGTGTGGTCAAGGAAGCGAAATACGCCCACATGCAAATGCAGATTTGTTTGTCTTCAATGGAAATGTGAGTCAGCCTATGGGAATTGCATTTAAAGTTTTCTGAGACAAAGAATAGCAAACAAGGAAGCTTTTTAAAAATTTATTCTGTGGCTTAACCTGTTGAAACTTAGTTATGTAAGGCGTCTTTTAGAAGTATGTACACATACTTAGAATCTAGCTTCCCACTGAGCTCCTCCTTGTTCCCTGTGGGCCTGGTATTTTGTTTATGCATTGTTTAATAAAATTCCCACAGAGTGCTGCAGATTATGTTTTACTGCAGAAGAAAGTAAAGAACAGGACCACCATAACAGCTGATGTTCCCTGTGGGGTCCTGTCGCCATTGCAATGACGCCTGTCTCTTACCCCACACATTCATGTAGGGTTGATTTACTGGAAAGTGTAACACTTACAGTTAGAGTGACCAGGCTGCTGAGTCATTCAGGCTGGGATGACTGTGATACTTTTTTTTCTTAGACTGAACATCACAGATATTTTACCAATATATGCAATTTCATGACTGTATATCTAAATAATTAAATCTAACACCCGTGCGCTCGACAGTCTTGGTGTGTGAAGACAACAGCATTAACCAGTCAAGCTGTGTTATGCAACTTTGCTCTAATCCCAGGAAATGGTTTAGGTGTAGTTTTTGTATTAGATAAGAGTTTCACACAAATCCAATCCAATCCAGTTTGAACTGGTATGATCTGAAAATGATATTTGTTATTAGAACAACAGAAGAGGGGAATCATGTTTGTTTTAATCCAACAAGGGAGTCTGTGCAAGTTGGATAGGATTTTGCATCCAGAAAGAGTGCAATATATTGCAGTTTTAGATTTGCAATATGTCAAACTTTTTCTTTCAGAGTGAAGAAGTAACTTCAGGACTCTAAACAGCAGTTATCTCAAGCACATCTAAACAGATAGAGTGTATGTGTAAGTTAGATCGAAGTGATAGCCAAGTCCCACCACAGGGCGTGAGTGTAAAAGTTGTCTCCTGTTACTTTACAGACAGGAGTTATGTGTGTCTCACAGGAGTACAGGTTATGTAAGAGTGACTTTCATATTCAATCTGGGTGTTTACTCTGAACAAAAAGATTTTGTTGCAAAAAGAAAACTATAGCAGCGCAGCATCTTTTATGAAGCTGGTAAATGTTTCTATTTTATTTTGGAGTTGTTGATAAAAAAAATGAATATATTGCCATAAAAGTGTAAAAGAAAATACAACATAAAACAAGCAAACTAAAAAGATTTACCTAAACAGTTTGCTGTCTGAATTCTGATATTAATTTCTTCCATAAGATGTTGTTCATGCTTCATTCTATCACAGCTCTACCTAGCCCTTCGTAAGAAACAAATCCTCACACCATTAAGGATTTTGACACAATATTGTGTGTCTGCCATATTTTGACACAAGGTTAATGTGATGAGGATGTAGTGTTAGTTTTCTGTTACACATAGTGATTTGTATGTATTTTAAAAAGTTACATTTTGGTCTCATCTGACACCTTCTATATGTTACCATTGCATTAAGCCTCTCCACATGTCTACAGAATACTATTTCCTAGTGTTCTGTGAGAAACATGTGAGGCCTTCATAAATGAATTGCATTATAGCGAGTGTAAATAACAGAGTTGAACAGTTTATCTTCTCTGTTTTATTATTTAGCTGATTTCCTTTGTGTGAAACCAAGCACAAGTAGGTCTCATGACATAGTTTCTAGTAGTGATGGGATTTTCGGCTCCTTTTCGAGATGCGGCTCTAATGGCTCTTCTTACTGTGGAGAGCCGGCTCTTTCGGCTCCCCATATATATTTTTGACATTATTAATTAATTAATAGCTTAAACCTAATTTTATAATATTTTGTTTCATTATTGACATTGTTAAGCACTTATGATGAGTAAAAATGCCGCATAACAATGCTATAGCAATACCGATGCGTG
This sequence comes from Xiphophorus couchianus, assembly GCF_001444195.1. Classification (NCBI taxonomy): domain Eukaryota; kingdom Metazoa; phylum Chordata; class Actinopteri; order Cyprinodontiformes; family Poeciliidae; genus Xiphophorus; species Xiphophorus couchianus. The sequence goes on along the minus strand of NC_040242.1, from coordinate 12,658,122 downwards.
TGATGTCTGCATGTGCCTGTGCAGGTTGTTTGTCGAGCCTGCACGATAGGAAATGCTGACTTTGCACAGTCTGCACTCTGCCCTGGAGCTTGATGTAGCATTAAAATGAGTCCAAATCTTGCTCCATTTTCTGTCACTCATTTATTTTCACCTATTCAGTTCTCACACTGACTCCCCTTCTTTCTGTGCTTCTTGACCGCTGAGTGAGTGTCTGTACATAAACACCTGCCGACGAACGCTATACAGCTTGGCCAAATTGCCTGCCGTTTCCACAAAAAAAGTGGAGATAAACTTTTTTTTCAGTGTTTTCTCGCCACATTATTAATTGAAACTATGTGTGATTGGTCAGATGTGTGGAGCACACGCTTGACATGAGGGCAGTGGACCGACCGAGGGGAAAAAAACTCTCCGCTCTAGCACTGGCAGAAGAGCAAAACGCGCAAGGAGAGGGAGAAGGAGGGGAGAGACAGCGAGGCACGGCAGGACAAAAAAAAAAAAACGATGTGCGGCTCTGGCTCTGGCACTTGCAGAGCACAAGCACAACGACAGGGAGGCGGAGAGACAGCGATGTACTGTAGAAAAAAACCGGCTCCCAAATAGGATCCTAAAACGGCTCCCATTGTGGAGCCGGTTCCAATCGTTCACTTCAAAGAGCCGGATCGTTCGCGAACGACACATCACTAGTTTCTAGCCTGGAGCGCCCTCTGCTGATAAGTGTTGATACAAATGAAACAGGAAAATAATAATATATATGAAAAATTGACTAAGTTGAATAACCTACCTCCTTGATCTCTTGGTTCTCTTATGTATCTTTAAAAAACGTTAATTATTTCCCCGTTACATGCTTACGGTGTCTTCAGGCACCGAAAGCATGTAACGGGAAAACATTGTCTTCAGGCATATTTCTGGGAGCCTTCCTTTGCGTCATCTGTTAAAGGACCCAGGATGTCCATGCTAGCCGAGCGTGCGTATATTTCTCCCAGTTTTGATACATTGTCAATGTTTTCTTTGTTTTTATGCTATCCTTTATGCCTTCTGTCGCTTCCGAAACCATTTCCACTCTTATAAATTGTTGGTCAGAAAATATTCGGTTTTTCTTCGAAAAGTATTCCAGTTAGCATTAGCATTTTACAGTCGGTGATTTAAACACGTGTGTGGTACTGTACTCTGACTCTCATTAATAACGTTTTTTCAGACTATTTACTAAGCTACAGTCTGTCTTTTAATATTAAACTATGACAGCCCAGTGAGGAGTTTTAACTGCTTCCTTTAGATCTCATTATCGGCTTGTTGACAAACACCTGTTATTTTTATTAAGCTGTATCGTTGAATAAAATTATTAATGCCATTATTAGTACACTGCCTGGCTAAACACATTGAAGCAAACCACACTTACAGGATGTTGAGTCCCAGTTAAGACATACAACTGTTTGATTGGATAGATGGACATTACCTGCAAGTCTCAAAATGAAAAACATCCATGCTGCACTTCGTCCAACAGTACTGACTACATGTTTTTGTCAAGGGTTGTATGTATGTGATTAGTGTTATAGTTTTAAGAAATACTTCTATAAATGGCACAGGGTATTTGACAAGGTGCAGCTGTGCTCTTACATAATTAAAACGTGATACTTCACAGCAGAGTTAACTTTAGCCTGTGGGCACCACACTGTGTATACACTTGCATGAGGAAGCTTGTTCTCATCTTTCATGCAAGCTCTTGTTGGCGGACTGTTATGTAATCACATTGCTGCTGCTCCCTCTTCAGCCCGCAAGAAACAGAAGTGGTCTGTAGACCCTAGGAACAGCGCCTGGAGCAATGATGACAACAAATTTGGCCAGAAAATGCTGGAGCAAATGGGCTGGTCCAAGGGCAAAGTGAGTGAGGTTTCTTCACATAGAATATGTAAAGCAATTAACTCTGCACTTTTCTGTTTGGGATGGGTTTTTGTACAGGAAAATACTTGTGTCATAGACCAACAATTGAAATATTGTTTATTTCTTGATATAAAGCTCAAAGTCTTGACTTGATTGTAGCTTCAGATTTATCATAATGAAGTTGCCTTGTTGTCTCACAACTTGCAATATAATAAGTTATGTGTAATTGTAAAGAAATATGCTAAGTTTGTACAGTTAGGAACATGTGTTAGTATTCTCTCTTTTTTTGTCATCCTGCTCAGGGACTGGGGAGGAGTCAGCAGGGATCGACGGATCACATAAAAGTCAAAGTTAAGAACAACAAACATGGACTCGGAGCAAACGCCAGCCATGAGGTCAGTTCTATTAGAAATAAAAATTGACTTTTGGACAAAAATTTGCATGTACTAGGCATTTATTTTTTAAATCAGAAAATTTATTAATTCTAGGGCAAGAAAGGACAATAGTTTCTTTTAAATGTAACGTTGCATTATGTCTTGACCCTGCTCAAATAAAAACTATTCATTTTTTCATGTAAGTGTGAAGCTTGAGTATATATTGATCTGTGGTTCTTTTTTTTCTCAGGATAACTGGATTGCTCACCAGGATGAATTCAATGAGCTTCTGGCTCAGCTGAACAATCACCATGGTCAAACCACAAGTAACGGTAAGCACAGGAAGCATGGTTACAACTTTCTACTGCAGTAAGTGGTTTGCAGCTACGTATGTGAGAATCCAATAGGAAATGTTACTCAGATTGAAAGGGCATTACACTACTGATATAAAATGCGGCTTATGTGTAACATATGCTACATTAATGTGTTTAGATTTAGTAGATATTGTCAACTGTGCATTTTTGTTTGGCAGTAAATCTGATCAAAATGGTCCTGTTTTAGGGAGGTCAACTAAAACTATTTCTGTTTGGTAAATACCTGGCTTTTACTTCTTATCTGATGTCTCAAGTATTTCCATATAATGTTCTTTGCTTCTGAAGTTATTTGTTATTTAAAGTCCAGCACTGCCTGCTGCAGAAAAACATCCCTTAACATAATGCTGCCACCCTCATACTCCAGAGGTGGGATACTTTTCTTAGGCTTGAAAGCTTCTCTATTTTTTCTAGAAATATAATTATGATCACCATGACGAATTACGTACTCAAATTTTAGTGTCATGAAACCACATGTTAAGTCCCATAAAATGATCATCTTTATCCCTGAATGCAACGTCTAATATTGCTTCTGTTGCCTTTGGAGTAATGTCTTCATCCTTGCTGAGTGACCTTTCAACCCATGTTAGTACAAGGCTTGCTTCACTGTGGTTAATGAAACTTACCAGCTTTCAGTCATCATTTTCTCAAGGTATTTTGCTCTTTTTCCTGGCTTTGATTCCCACATTTCACATCCAAACACATTCACGTTCATTCAGAATCCTTTCTCAATGGCATGGTGGCTTGACATTTCCAAGGTATTTATGCTCACATATAATTGCCAGCATCTGGAAAGTTTACTCACTCAAGGCTAAATCATCACTTGGGCTTTTACAAATTGTTTAGAGGCAAGGTAATATTTCTTTGTGTAAACATCTGAATGTGAAGAAACTTAAAACTAAAAAAGCATTATTCTGGTGCTCAGCAAATTAAAATAATTTTGGTAATCCTATTTGACTGCATTTAGTCTGATTTACTGTCATACACTAGGGTAATTTATACCTTGCATACAAGACTGTAGATGCATCCTTAGCTTTTTCAACAGCAGAGGGTGCTACACTGCAACATTTTATAAAGTTCAAGGATTTATGTGCTCACTTATCATATTTCAAACATTAGTACCACTTTGCTAGGAATCTTACATATATGAAATAACTTCTCACTTGTTGATTTATTAATTTTTTAGTGGGTTGATGTGCGTAACATAGTTTTTGTTTTGATATCTGTAGAAGTTCCTCCAGATGAGATGAAGAGCTTCAGTCTGGAAGAAAAATCAAAGATTTCTAAAAAGAGGGTTCATTACACAAAATTCACAAAAGGTGAGTATCTTCCTGTTAACCAGCTGTGTTTTTCGACTTTAAACAGTTTTAACTCGTCTTAAGCAATCTGTACCTGAAAGCCACACTCTGACATTCCTTTCTACATATTTAAAGCAAGACTTCATACCAGTAGCTGATTCAGAATGAGAGTGAAATGGTGCTGCTGCTTTCACGGTTTTCTGCCAGAGCCCCCCTGCAGTGTACACTTGACCTCTTATTAAAACTTATGCTGTCGTCTCAGACCACAGACGCTGATCAGAGTCCGGTCGGTATCTGCTGGGTCAGTTGACCCAGTGAGTGCTTTGGGAGGTTATTTATAGGCCTTCCCACTCCTTTCATTACCCTTTACACGTCAGGAAGTTAAGATTTGCTGGTCAAGGTCGGTACACTGATAGACTCGCAGAACGATGTGTGTTCAGAACCACTGGAAGGTAAAGCAGAAAACTATCATATTAAACTGCATAGTACCCTGATTACATGATTGATTAGTAAAATTTGCATGGTAAATAATGACCTGGAGTCCAGCATACACTTTACACTTTGAATGGGGGCATTTAGAGTTACATCAGTAATCTGCCATCCTAAAACGAAAAAAATATAACATTTTTTTTTTTTTTTGTCTTTGGACTTACTTGCTTGCGCTAATTAAAATGTTTTTAATTGTATACAGTATATATAGTATATATAATAGCGAGTCACTGAGTTCAAATCTGCCTCATCAGATCTGAACACTTGACAAAACAAACATCTCAGTTTTTACTTCACCTGGAAGAACCTTTAATATTTTACGTCATTCAAAAGCAACTTCCTGTTTCCTGTTTGGAGCATCTGGTATCTGCATTTACTCCCCCCCAGCAGAAACAGAACTCCTCTGACCCATTAGATGACCCTGCCTGATAGGACCTGGCCCCTGTCTCTCCCCCACTCGCAGCTTGTTTTTATGTTGCGAATGTGAAGCGAGTCAGAAAAAGGTGCACACTTGAGCATGACGATCTGACTGTTTCAATGTGTTTGTTTCTTTAATTTCTTCCAACATTTATATTCTGCTGCCATTTTTTAATTGCCAAGTTTTAGTCAGGTTAAGCTAATTCTGACTCACGCAATTGTATCATCACCTAATGTGACTTGGGGTGAGTATGTTTCTGTTTGCCAACTACAGGTGCATTCATGGCAGCTCCAATTAATATTTCTAATTATCATTCATGCAGCATAATGCATACATTGTTCTGCTTCTGCATGTCCACTCACTATTCATTTTTGGATATTTGCTTTCAGGGCCAACTGGGATGATTGGAAAATGTTATTCCAACAAATTTAAAGACTTGGCCTGTCACACTTTATATTACATAATTGCTCAATCATTTTTATGTGAACTAAGCAGATTCATGTTACACGATTTCAGTATTTTTTATTCACCTATATAAAAATATTGGGGACACTTAAAATTTAAGACCTGTTGTTTGATGTATGTTTTTTAACTGTAGTAAAAAAAATGCTACAGTTTTTTTTTTTTCTCCAGTACCAATAGTGTGCACAATAGAGTACACACTTGAGAGCTTGTTTAGATGTGAAATTATTTAGTTGAACAGCCAACTTTCACAGTTTTCTTTTTATCTTTTTTATCTTGGGTTTAAGCCAGACATGGAAAAAATACAAACTTTGGATTAAAATTATAAAATTTATTAAAATGTAGAGGTGCACAATATTGAAATACAATTATAGCAGTTCTAGTACAGTTGCAATATTTGGTTGGCTATTATTACACTCAATGTTCCCAGAATAGTTTGCTTATTCATTTTTGAATTCAGGTATTTCAACCACATCCGTGACTACAGTTGTATGAATCAAGCACCAGGCATGTAGATTGTTTTACAAACATTTGTAAATAAAGGGTTGGTTTCAGGATCTCAGTAATGTCCTGCATTGTATAATAGGATGCCACCTGGGCATTAATACCAGTGGTGCAGTTTTTTGCCATTTAAAATTTCATTTTGCACTCATAGTTCCATTTTTATAAAGTGGGAGCAAATGACAATGTCAACAAATTGGCCACAAAATGATAGGCCAGGTTACAAAAGAGGGGAATAGAAGTTGCTGCTTGTACAGACCTGACCTCAGCCTGATGAATTGAAGTTTTCAATGATTAGAGTGCTGCCTTTTAGCCAGGCTCTTTAGTCTTTGCTCGCACAAGAGATTCTGGTAAAAAAAATCTCTTTAAACACATTCCTAAAACTTATGGAAAGCTTTCCCATAATAATTGAAGTTGCTATAACTTCAAAGACAACTGATGTCAGATCATAGACCACATGGATTAAGATTTGGATGTCACCCAAATTCACATATCTATGAAAGCAGGCGAGTAAGTACAGCATGTACAGTTACAAGTTTCCTGCCTTATTGGCCAAGTTGCACTGAACCCTTTACTCATTGATGTTCGCATCCAACACAAACTTTGGTGACTAAGACACTGAAGCTCTCAGAGAGTAGAGCAGACATTGTTGTGATGGCAAATAACGAGGAAAGTGTTGAGGTTGTGAGCAGAAATTGAAGGGCAAATTTTTCTGTTTTGTTCACCATTAGAGATTTGTATTTAAGTAACCTGCTTTATGTAGAAAAACTGACAAATAAACTGAAGTTGGGTAGTGCTCACAAGGAAACATGAAAGGGGGCTTGATCCCTGGTTTTCCATCTTTGCAAGGGCCGTAACGCTGACTGCTTTGTGCCATCAAATCATTTCTTATGCATGAGGTAATCCAATCTCCATTTTTTTTCTATCAATGTTTTTGACATCTAGTTTTGGAGAAGTACTTTTGTTCTTTTTTAGTGATGACTCTAAGAAGGAACAGATTAGGAGGTACTGCATGCAGGAATGTTTACACTGCCAATCAGCCATTTAAGGCGTTGACAGATTTGGCACCAGTCTTAATAATTTAACTGTCATTTACAATGTGACTGGTATATGCTGTCCCTTCTCAGAAAGGGCTGAATTCTTTCCAAGCAACAACAAAGTCTCAAAGATTAGATTGGAAATTTGAGTGTTTGCATCTTTGGGCATATGTGTTGAGTTAATAAAAGGTTATATTTGTGTATTTGTGTTCCCCTAGGCGTCAGCCAGAGTAAAAAAACCACCCCAAAAAAACTTTTTTTCTTTTAATTTTCTCCCTAAGTGGAGGTGGACTGCCACTATAGTTGCCAGTAGCAATTTGTAATCACCTAAACAGAGCTGCAGGGTAACATGTAATCCGCCACGCCTCTTTGCATGCTTCTACAGACTTCTCCAACGCCAACTCCCCTTTTTGTGAGGTTGTTGCCAAGTAAAGGCTTGCTAATAGATTTACTGTTGTTAAGCTTGTTATATGAATGGCTGGTAAGGTCAGGTAATACTCTGATAGTTTTTAATTGTAAAAGAGGTCAACCAGTTTAGTAGATGATGCTATAAATTCATGTTATATCATGATTTGTTAGCTTCTAACTTTCAGTTAAAATGTTGTAGCTTAAGAAGCAGTAGCCTTCCTTCCTCTTCCTCTCAGTTCAGGCTCTCTGTTTACTGTCCTGCCTATTTTTTCTATTGATATCTCGTTTATGCTGGTTCGCTCTTTGCCAACACTGAGGATTGATGGCCTTTGTTTTCGGGGAAAGGCACCGAAATCTCCACTGCTTTGGTCCAGGCTCCACAGCATAAACCAGTAACCCAGTTTTAATTGCTGCCTCCATCTATCACTTGTCAGGACAGCCAGGGTGGTTGATGCAGAATTTAACTACAGTTCTTCATCCCCCCTCTCTGTGTGGTGGCTTCATTGCTGCTTTTGGGTTTTTAAAGAGTATCATTTTTTGTTGTTTTTAACAGATCTTGACCAATTAAAAATCACACAAAAAATTAATTCTGTTTTTTTTATTGTAGAGATACTTGGCAATACATATTATGCTTTGTGAAAGTCTGTTTATTTCCATTTAAATTACACCACATTGCAAGGAAAATAAATTTGTGGGTTGAACAGTATGTTAAGTTTAGTATGTGGGTTGCCCACATGAAAAACCTGCCAAGTCTTTTCTGCAAATAGCAAACATCATCTTCCTGACTGGAAAAACAGGGTTTGCCATCATCGTTGGCAGTGCAGAGATTTCAAGATGAGATTCAGCAGCTAGTGTCCATCCCACATCTCCACTCTTTGCAACCAGACAAAGATGTCAATGCAAATAAATACAGAGTTTGGAAGTAGAGAGGCTGAAACTGCCAACAATCCTGACCCCACTGAATTGGCTGGGTTGAACAGAGAATAGGATTCCATCCCACAGCATTGTGTGACCAAGTTGGTTACCAGCATAATGAGGAGGCTGTTGTGGTTGTATGGGGTACTACTAAGGCCCCTGTTTGTTATATAAATGAATTGTTAATTGCCAATAAGTCTTCTTTCTTTAAACTTTAATAATCCAAGCCAATAAACACCACCACATTGCAAACAGTTGCTGACTAAGCTGTTGGCAGGAAAAACTGGATAGTTTACTGTGGCCAGATAGTCAACTCTGTTGATGCATTTTCCTTACAGATGTGAGATCACTTGCAAAAAAATTAACTTTCTTTGCAACAAGAAGCATGCTTACAACAGAGAAATAGTTAAAACCAAGTTCTTTATAAGTTTAGTACAACGAAACTAAGAGCTTTGTCAGAAAATGGGACTGTTTACTTTAGTCTTAGCACTCAGTAATTTGATGTCAGATTTGCATATCAGTTAGTGCATTGTAAATCTTGTTTGACCAGTTATTTGATCTGATGATTTCCACCATTTTAAACAACTCTTTGCCCATTCACCTGAAAACCAGGAAATGTATACGTGTGCTCCCTTTTCCAAGCAGTGAGAAAATCAAATCCAGTATAATTTTTACGTCTGACCCAAGTCCAGTAGGTGACAAACACCAAATGACCTCCATCCCATTTGTTTTAGTTTTCAGCATACTTTCTTGGTTTTTACCTCTTAAGTGTGCCCTGTGCTGTGACTTTCAAAGTCAAAAGCAGGGAGATAGGGTCTTAAAAGCAATAAATAACCAAATGTTATCAGAGTCCCGCTGAAGGAAGAGGATGCAGCTGTTTGAACAGGACCCAGGCTCGAGACAGACGACTGCATGCTTCAGGAGCCTTTGAGGCCCAGTCTTGAGAACGGGAATCCGGAGACTTGGCGGACCTTGTCGTCAGTTTATTTTTCTTTGCTGTTTTATCCCTGCTGCATAAGTGGACCGTGCACAACTCCTCTTTTCTTTATCCAGCTACCACATTTTAAGCACACACATAAAATGTGTCATATGTTCTTTAGTCTTTTTAATCTGTTGATTTGTTTTTGATATATCAAATAAACTTTGCTAATAAATGCTGAGGTTGAGTCCAATAAACTGTTAAATGTTTTACTTTCTTGTTTTATTTTAGGCAAGGACTTATCTTCCCGTAGTGAAACAGACCTTAACTGCATCTTTGGGAAGAGGACCAAGTCTACCAAAGACCAAGAACAGGTAATGCATTGATCTTTGTTGTGTGAGTAAGAAAAATCTTTTAATTTTTGACTGACATCTGAGGATTTCTTGCTTCAAATATCATTGAGCATTTCTCAAAGTCTTCTCAGTTAATATTCCTAATTAATTACTTCGCTTATGCTGAAAAAAACTTGTCATCTGAATTGAGCAGGCTGATCCATGATCTTTCTGAGCCTAATCAATGTCAGGACTCAGGAGGAAGACCTCTAGCCAGGTGGCTCAGGCTTATCAGTCTCAGTAATTGCTGGTGACCATCAGTTCTGATGTCCTCAACATTTACTCTGGGACAGTGTGATCCCTGAGGTTTTGCAGGGCCCAGCTCCCAAGCTGCCTTTGGCTGAAGATTAGCCATGTCGCAGTGAACAGCTTTAACGCTGCCAAAGGGCCACTGATGGTGGCAAGAGCACTTAAATCCAGTTAAGAGATTTTCACTCTTACCTCTTCGTCCCCTCCTTCACACTTTCCCCTTTTTTTTACTTCTGTCTCAGACCATCACATCAGGTGGTTCTGCCTGCCAGAAGGTTTTATTAAAGTAAAAACCCAAATTGTGTTGAGGTTTGCAAAAATCTAAAGTGATGATGCTTACAAAAAAGTTCTTTTTTTGCTCTTGCCATCAGTGGTTGGCCCCTTCAGATGTCATTTTGCCATTTGACGCTACGGTAATAGTCTAATAGTTTTGAAACTTACAGGCTCAGGTGGGTCCAGCTTGCATTTTATTTACCTTTATAAATAAAAACAAAAAATGCATGAAATCTTCCTGTTTGTACATAACTTGCAGGAGTTATGATACATTTTAGGCCTATATTTGCTTTCATAAGTTCACATTACCTAATTTACAGATGGACCATGATACATTAGATTGCTAAAATATTTATGTATTAGTAAAAGGTCATTAAAAGGTAAAACATGTAGGTTCATTCACACACACATATTTTAAGTGTTTCTCCTTGTTTTGATGATAATTATTTTGTCACTAAAGATAACCCAGATTGTCTTTTTATGTACTAAATTAAAATATTCTGTCATGTATGGATTCCACACCCTAAACCAGTAACCCAGTTTTCATTGCTTACTCCATCTATCACTTGTCAGGACAGCCACAGTGTTTGATGCAGACTTTAACTACAATTCTTCATCCCCCCTCCTTTGTGTGGAGAGAAGCAATTATTCTATTACAGAAACTGCTAAAACCTGCATTTATTATATTTAAAATATTAACTATTTTTTATTTATTTTTACTCATCTTACTAAGAGCTATTGTGGAAAGTCAAAAAGCCATTTGCTGCTCCAAAGCCGCAAGTCGGAGACCCCTGCTCTATACAGCCAGGGGAAACTTGAATAACTTTGTCACTTTCCTTAGGATTTCATAAAATTAATTTTAAACCGTAAAACAGATATATAGACCATTTGGAATCATAACTTTAACATGTTCATATACCTTTATACCAATAAATGACCAATATCTGTCTCTTTGGATGAAATAGTTTTAAACACATAGCTTTATAATGAGAAAACACACAAGATAAAACTTTGCTCTGCAGCCAGAGGAATTACAACTAACAATTATTGCACCACTTTTACATTTGTATTTTATGGTGAAATAAGCATTTTCACCCATTGTGTTGTAATGAATTAATATATTTTCATGTTGCAAACCAGTTTTGCTTCCCCAAGTTTAATCGACCCAGTACAGAAAGCCAGTCAGATGGTAAAATATCTACCTTTTGGACAGCAATACACAAAAAAGCCTTTTGCTGGATTCCTTTGTTTATTTCAAGCACTTGGCTTGAAGAAATTGGCATCTTGAAAATCCATAAATTGTACACAAAAACCCTTCCTCTATTCCCCTGCAGGTGCTCTGCCATAACATGACAATAGGAGATGCTCCCTGGCTGATTAACATTGGAAATGCAAGCAATGCACACCATCATTTTTTCCCTAATCGTTTGGTTATGGGTTCTTATTTTTCAGCCAGGTGGGACACCATTGACTACATTGAAAGCACCAGCAACAATTACAATGGTTTCCCACGAGCCCTGTGTTAAAGCCCAGCAACATCTGAGGTTGCAGGGAATAAATAAGAACTGTGATTGACCAATCAGGATTTAGGCGATTTGCCTGATATTCTATGAATCTGTCTGTGACACTGGAATGGACCTTTGTCTCACACTCATCTTATATCAGTCATTTGACATGTTACACAGTGTCTATATTGAGTAATTTCACTGCTCCAAAACATTATACCGATACAGATATGGGAGTTTTGGTGTGTTTGATTACGGTATTACACAAATGTCCATCTTGATTAAGCTCGTCTGAAGCTTCATGGACGTCTCCAGGCTTGCCCTCTTTCCCACTCATGAATCTTCCAGCTCTTCAACCACCACCCACGGCTGTCTCTCCAGCATCCCTTCCACCAGTCCCCCCACAGCGGGTGTTTTCCTTCCTCCACAGTGATGTTTCCTGCTCGTCCCTTATCGCTGTGCGCAACGCTCCATGAAACAGACAAGTGCACGCACACACTCAACACACAGGCTTCTATTCATCAAAGGCAACTCTGGATATGAGAGCATGCAAATATTTTTATTTGTTTTTAATACATAGTTGCTGTTGCTCAACAATTATGACATTACACCACACCTGAATTACTATCTGAAATTAATAATTAACCTTTGAGCCATTCAACTAAATACACTCTGACTGACTGGTTGAAGCTTTACCCCTGACACCAAACATGTGAGGGGTAAAGTTTTGGAGCTATGTCTCAAACGTTGAACATCTTTTTGGAACATAGTCCAAACAGTCATCCCAAAAATAGTGTGGCACAACTTATAACCTACCAAGAATCCTAAACAGACAATAATCAGGGAAACCCATGATAACTGTAGAAGATCTGTAAATCTTTTAAGAGGACAGTGAAAGAAAGAAAACATGTTTTTAGATTATATATTCCAGTTAACAATTATTTGTTTACAAAATTAGCTGACAATTATTTCAATAATTATTAATTTGATAAATTGTTTCAGCGCTACTCTGGTCAAATGAGACTATGACCAGAATAAGTTTAATGTTTTAGCTTGAATCTTGGTCAAGATTTCAAAGAAGAGCTAAAAATATATTTTCATACAGTCTCCCTAAGTTTGAAATTTAAGTCTGTAGTTTACAAAGCTGTTGGAGACATACTCCAAAAGACCAAAAGGTGATTTTTATTTTAAAAAATATGTCATTTATCGTCTTCCTTTCACTTCGGAATATTACATCAATTAGGTTGATCACATAAAAATCCAATAATATACATTGGAATTTTTGGTTATAATCTAGTGTAAAACAAAATGTAAAATAAAAAAGGGGGTGTGAATACTTTTGCATTGCACTGCAAAATGGAAGAGTTACTTTCCCCCCAAAAATGAGATTTTAAGTATGTTTATCATACTTATTTATTGTAGACATTCAGCTTTGTTTTACTGGGGGAAAGCTATTTGCCATGTGCAAGTGACTAACTTAGCAAGATAAATTGCAGGCCACTGCTTCACCCACAGCTTCTCTTTTTATTGTCTAGCCACCTAAAAATGTAAGGTTGCAGCCATTATTTACGATGTGTGTTGGGGTATAGCACCTGTCCATCTATCTGGCTATCTGTTATCCATCATCTATCCTATACACACGAACCTCTTCCGTCTCCTGCCTCCTCTTGAGCTCCTCAACACAATTACTCACCACATGACAAATGACAGGCTCTCACTGCCGAGATATCAAAAAGCCCCGGCCATTTTTAAATGCAGGGACATTGGCACCCCCGTGCTCCCCGCGCTTATCGGCGGGCGAGCAGTGCCCCTGGCTGTCCTGCTCTCCTCTTTCCCCCTTTCTCCACCACCCCTGCTCCTCGTGCCCTCCTCAGGGGGTTTAGTTAGGGGAGCCACATGGAGGGCCAGCGCAGCTTGATTTATCTCCCTCGCCCCTCTGCCCAGCCACTCAGGCAGTCCGAAAGAGCCGACGAGGCTCCAACGGGCCTCGGCTCGAAAGCCCGGCATTAGCTGAAATAAACCATTCTGCCGCCCAGTGAAAAATGTCCTCTGATTGGCTAATTAATCAGTCAAAGGGGAGCGACGCGGCTTGTGGCTTGAGGGACCCAAGCGGGCGACCGCAGAGGGCCCGCTGATAAATAGACTCCCCGCCGATTCATACATCAACAAAAGTTAGTCATTTTTTATAGGCGCCAGCTCAGTTGAAAGGTGGAAACAAGCTGGAGTTTTATTTTTTTCACCTACATTTCATTCTTTTTTTTGTTTTTTTGGAAGGAGGAGTCAAAAAATAAAAGCTTTTAGGCTTTTCATTCAAATTACCTGCTTTTGTAATTGTGATTTTAATTTAATATTTAAAAGAAAATGAGGAAAATCTTTATTTTCCACATTTCAAATAACTCCAATTATGCACTAGTCTTAATTAACCATCACTCATTTTTATTTTAATTTGATTTCAGTAAGGGCGCATCCACAGTTTTAGTCTTATGTTGATTGCTTATTCTGTTTGACTTCAGCAAAACGTTAGAGGTGCTCCAACATTCACCCATTTATTATTTCTCTACTCCCTTGGTGTCAGAAAAGAAAAATGGTTCAGCTTAAATTGGTACCAGCCTTGTTTTGACGTTTGAACCTCCAGTCAGACGGTGGGTATGCTGCGCCCTGCTCTCGGGTCAGCGTGACCCCTGCGGCCTCTCCCACTCCCACTCTTGATCAGGCACAAAGAACGGGGGGATCAGGCCTCATCGGGTGGCACCTGTTGCAAGCATTGGCTGCCCACGCGTCGTCCACATGAAGGATAGCCCGTCGGCATGGGCTCCCCCGATACCGCTGTGTTAAGGAATATGGAGCAGGGGCGACACGGGTTGAGCATTTGGCAGACGCGTCACAGAAGGCGCCAGGGAGACGATGGGAGGAGTAAAGCTGTGGAAGTTTGCTGACAGTGCAGAAGCAAAATCAAATTTTTGCTACATAAATTGTCTCCAACCATACCCCAGGTGACAAAGGTGGCAATTGAGGCATGTGAAATGTTTTTGATAATTAGAAATGACAGAATGTTAAGAAAGTGTCATTTTCTGGAAAGTAGTTTTAAGATCAGTCTAAAAAAATGTGTGTCTAATTGTCAAGTTTATAACATGGAGTTTATTGTATTTGTTTGATAGGGAGGTTAAATTAGATCATTTCGTATTTATTCCAGACTGTATCCAACAATAATAAACATGAACAATGAACACATGGTGAAAACACACCCAAGACTCCAGTCAGTCATGCACAGTCTGAAAGATGTTGTTGGCTGAAGAATTAGCTTATAAATGCTAAACCTTCTCCAAGTCATCTGTATATCTTATATAGTAAAAGCCAAATATTCAGAATTAGGCCCTTTGAAAAATAATGTCACTATCTAAACTGGTGTTATCCAATCTGTGCCACACTTATTAAATATGTGTGGCACTCATCATGAGTAATAAGCCCCATAATAAGTTTGTTCCCTACCAAAATTCAGCAAAGGTGTTCAAAACTGATGGACACATATTTTAGGCTGACATTTTTGCTGATAGTCTCAACACAAAGTATTAATATTTAATTAAGCATTCTAATTTAAATTTATGTCAACCCTTCATCCCTCTAACAAATGAATCAATTTTAATAATTGACACTAGTCAGTTATTAAGATTGGTGCTGGTTTCTTTTTTTTTGGTAGGAAAAGTGACCCATGTCTTTTTTTGTTGTTGATGAAAATAAACTATTTTCCAGACTTAGATAATGGAAAACAATAGATCTTAACATTTCTCAAAAATGTGAGACATTTTTTTTAATTATACTTTGTTCATTCCATTAAGAAAATATTTCTAGATATGAAGAAAAAAGAAAGGCTAATTTTATCCCTTTAGACAACAATGCTGATCTGATGAAAAGGCCTAACAGTGTAAACGTGCGTCGCTGCAGTGTGGTGGCTGCTATTTGAATGCGCTCATACAGGCAGCTGCACTTATTGCGGGCTGTTCGTTCACAGATAGCATCTAATTGCCGAGGCCAAACCCGATCCCAGTCTTGATCATGTTTGTTGACAGACCCTTTTACTTTTACCGCTGAAAATACCAAGGCCACCAAGAACAACCCCTCCTCCTGTAAAATAAGCGCCGCACACAGTTGCCATTTACCTCTGTGGCAGTTCTGTGGACTGCTCCCGGCTGGCAGTGCCAGCTCGCTGACACTTAGAGATTAGTGCTGTACTCAAACAAACAAACAAACAAAAAAACAAAAACGAGGTGTCTGTCCCATAGTTACAGGCCTAAGCTACAATATGAGATCTGGATAATTACCTCCTAGTGAAGCCAACCGCCCAGACAATTTCAGACCCTCTTGGCTGTTTACAGTCAGACCACCGTTTAATCACTGACTCCTAAATCTAATGAATCACAGCTGAGAGAAATAATCACAGCCTCTTCCCTCCCTGGGGTCGGAGTGAGGAACCCCGGTGTTCATGAAGGCCTATTGTCGGCGAGTGTTTGCAGTGTTGAACAAGCTGCATGCATAATGTTGTCTTCATTTGTTATTTATGATTAACGTTCCCGCAGTGGGAACAAAATGCAATTTTTTAACCCATATTTATGTTTAAACTCCACACAGTGTCTGCTTTTAGCAAAGTTTATGATGTGTAGTATATAGTGGGCTTATGTGCTTAATTTGTTTCCGTTAAATTTGCGATTGGTAAACCTAATTTACAAAGGAAGGAGAAAAAAGATTGGAATTTGTTTAAAGGTGTAGACTTGCGTGTTGAACTGAGGCATTCACTTATTTGGATTAAGGCTTCCACCTGTTTTTCTGTCCACCCACGTCATGCTGATGAACGATGGGCTGCCGGACTTCTGCGCTCATCAGGGAGAGACAGCTGGCTAATCAGGCCCTGATCCATAGACCTCGAGTATCACCAAATTTATTATTGTGGCAGGACAATGAGGGCAACTCTCATGCAATTACCCACCCAGCCAATATCGGTGAGAAATTATTGAAAAAAAAGAAGAAAAAAAAAATAGCAAGCAATGCAAAGAGGCAGTTTTTCAGGAGATAAAAGGCCACGTGCTGCACAATCAAAGTTTAATTAACAAGATTAAAAAGGTGAGTTGTTGAAATGGTTTTTGGTTAAATTTACGTGTTTCAGATTGAAGGAACTTTAATACAAGTAAACTTGCTCTCGAATCTTGTGTTATAGTACAAAATAACACAAGTAAATGCAAGCTGCTCCCTTTTACGGAGTCACCTTTTAATCTTTCTCTCTACATGTTTCATATATTACTTGCTGTTGAATTAGACTGCAGCTAACTATTCTGCTTTACATCTCATTCTATTGTTGAATTTGTTTGCAGACATTAATTCAGCGTTTTGGCCTCCTAAAAGTATTTAGTTAGGGTTGAACAAATGGAAAGAATCGAGATGAGAACTAATGAATGCAAAAAGTTTGCATCCTGTAAGTTACATTTCTTTTGGTTTCTTTCATTGGATATATATTTTTGATGTAGATCAAGACACTACAGACATTAGCCTTAGTCTTTATTAAAAGCGCTGATGCTTCTGTATATGTAAAGAACTTAAATTGCCTTGTTGCTGAAATGTGCTGTACAAATAAACTTTCCTTGTCTGCATAGAATAAGTTTGAAAGTATTGACAGGCACCACCTACATCTTACAATATTAGCCACCAATCAGGCAAAGCTGGGTTGTTGTTTGGGACAGAGTTTTTGTCCCGCCTTGTAAGCTGCTGATGTGTGTTGTCTTTGATTTATTATTTTTTTGTAACATCTTGTCAAAAATATGCTTAATTGCCTTTTTTCCTTAAATGTTCAACTTTTTGAACTGGAAAATGTTTTTCCCATGTGCAAAGTAAACATAGATAGTACATTTTATCTTAGAAAGGTACGAAATATGTCTTTTTAAGGCATAGACATATTGCTACAAACTGACTTTGCAATTTTTTCCTAACCCTGTGATTTATAAGAAACATTTAATGTTTAAGAAAAATACAGGGATTTTTGACAGATGACTTAAATATTAGTATAAGTTATGCTGCACTGTTTCCATCTTGTTGACAATTAATTGCCACTGATCTGACCTCTTTTTTTCTGAATGTCACAAATATGGTTTTATTTGTATTTGGAAGTTATTGTTAGGGCTGCACCATAGAAAATCTTACGACAATCAGTTGCCATATATGCCTATGTTATTCTTTCTCATCTATTCCATCATCTGTGATCTTCAGCATTTTGAACAACATCATTGGCGTCCAGTGTGAGAATCTACTGCTGTAAAGCTGTCCAGCTGACTAAATATTATATTGGCACCAGAAAAGCAGGTTCACGACTCTTGAAATAGATTAGTCATATCACTATGTTCTGATATGTACATAGCACAAGCTGATTTTGTTATATATTGTTAAAAATCAGTCCTATTCTTTATTTGAGGCTTCATGTTCAGAACAAAAATATTTTTTTCAAAAGCCCCATTACTGCATTTTAGAACTTGTGTGAAACTGGCAATGTAAAACAGTTTGAGTTTAGTAAAACCACTGAAGAACCAGCATTTTACCTCAGTGTAAAAGCAATGGAAGGTTACCCACAAATATTTAATTTATTTTTGTATTGTAGGAACATTGATCTATCTTGGTGCCAATTAAGCTCTTTTGGTAAAAACAGTTTTTAGTCTAAAATACTTTAAAATTTCAATACCCGTCTTCATTTCAAAGCATTCTTGCTCAGCTTTGTATTTTAAATGCCAGGTGATATTATGCATCTTTACTCGGTTATATTGCACTCTTTTTGCTGTCATAATATTTAGATCAATGCCATACAAGGTAGCAGATCTTGTATTGTACAAAAAAAAAGGCTGGCTTAGATTTTTGCGCTCTTTTTAGATCACAATCAGTGTAAAGTAGGATTGCTTCCTCTGCAAAAGAGAAAAAGCCCAGGTTATTACAAATAAATGTAATAATATTCTAGGATATATATATATTTTTAATTCTAGGACTCACTGGAGAGAAAAGTTTCTCATGCACTGAAGTGAACCTTTTTCTTCATTTTTCCTGGCTTGATTGACTTCCCCTCTGAATACATTGGCCGTGCTATTTTGGCACCTTGGCACATGTTTTGCCATTGGCTTTCCATTGGTTACATTAGCGGGGAAGAGATTGAACTGGAGTGTCTTGAAGGAGGCGTCCTGTTGAATGTCTTCCCAACCTCTCCTTTTCTTCGGGACCCTCTGTGGACCCCTCCCTGTGTTCCCTGCCCAACCCTATCCCCCGCCAGGGGAGTGAGTGGATCAGGAAGGGCCCGATAGCCAGCCAGACCGCTCCTCTGCTGAAGGAGCCTTATCTCAGAGCTGCACACAGTGCATTGAGCGCATCCTTTTCCTGGGGTTCTGCGTCTGGGTGGAGAGAAGTAGATGATGTGGGAGGAGAAGTACACACGGCTTGATAAGAGGTGTGTTCTCCAACCCTGTGCTACTCAACTCTGCCATTTTTGCCATTCTTCCTAAATTTAGCAAGAAGCTGGACAGATTTTTGCAAAGTTAATAAAATATAAGACATTTAAAATTGTGTATTTTCACAAAAGAATATACAACATGAAGAAAACATCTATTCTCATAATGCATTCACAAGTGCTTTTTCTGCAATAGCTTAGTCAAATTAGCTGCTTGTATGTTTAAAGTTGTCAGTTTCACTTTATTTAATTTTTTTTTTTTTACCTTAGATGAAGATGGGATAATTTCTCTCCATTTTGCTTGAAATGACTAGACAGTAACCATTG
Organism: Xiphophorus couchianus; assembly: GCF_001444195.1. Classification (NCBI taxonomy): domain Eukaryota; kingdom Metazoa; phylum Chordata; class Actinopteri; order Cyprinodontiformes; family Poeciliidae; genus Xiphophorus; species Xiphophorus couchianus. The sequence continues at coordinate 12,638,838 of NC_040242.1, read as the reverse complement.
CTGTGATTTTTTTTAATGGTGTAAATGTTTTAATATTTTTTAAAAGATCAAGAACATTTTTTTCAATATTTTTTTATTTACTTGCTTTAACCCACTAGGAACTGATGAAGTTATCAGGTTTTCATATTATTTTTCAACTTACATATTCAGTTGAATTAAAACATCAGCAGTTTGCCATTCATTTCATTGAGTTTGTCTATAAACATTTTTAATGCCCATAGGTTCAAAACCCAGCCTTTTGGTTGTAGGTATGAAAAGTGTTGACGTCTTGAATACATTTACTCTGGATGTATAAACTCTCTTTTCGCTTCTTACCTTTAGCCATGATGATATGCATTTTTACTTTCTTATGTCATGTTTTCTGTCACCCCAAATGCTCTGCTCCAGCTGGAGAATAATCTGCACAGTCAAATATGCATAATTTATTTAGGTATTACATTAAGTATTAACATATTTCACATAAAGCATGACAAAATTTTATTCAAGTACTTTTATGCAGTTTTTTTTCATTTAAGAATTTGTGAATTTCTTATCCGTTCATCAGATTTCAAATTAATAGGCTGCTTTTTTCCACATCTATTAATGTAACTGCAATTTTGAAACGCTGTCCATAGGTCAGTAGGGCTGTTCAAATTTGATTTGTCTATTAAAGTCAGTACTTGGGTTAAGTAATAAGTAGTGGGTCAGATATGTGGAAAAAATATATATAGTATCTGTATGTGTGTGACTTGCCTGTTTAATTCCCCTTAAATAGTGCCACAGTTGTTAGGAAAATACATTGTGGGTTAAGTAGAGTATATTGGTTGCATTGCACCTCTAAAGACCTTGCTAAATCCTTTCTGCCCATACTGAAAAACTTTGGTGATGAAAAATTATACTTGTCATCACTGGAGGCAGTTTTATTATAGAGATATTATGGGATTCTGCAACCAGTGGGAATCCTATGTCTTTGGGACAGAACGCTGGCCTTTCAAGATGTCAACACTTGCTCCCCACAGGAAGGGGTTTATCAGAAACTACCTCCACAATTTGGCAATTGAGAGGATGGAGTGATCTGCTTGCAGTTCTTACCTAAGACTCATTTGTGGGATCAGCCTTGGTATGTTGTTCCTGCCAAAATACTCAGCACAACCACATCAGTGGACTTGTGGTAAATGCTGGTTGAAGAATGGCATGCAATCCCAAACCAATGTGCGAGGATGAGGAAGAGCTGCCAGGCAGTTCTGGCGGAGTGTGATTTTTCCATGCATCATAGATACAATGAATAAATGAATAAGTAGTTAAATTTCTTTTTAATTCTTCACACCTCAATTATGCAATCCATTCAACAGCACTAAACAGGAGTTGATACCTAAATAAGGCTTTGGCAGAGAAGTTTTTAATGGGGGCATCCCACGTACTCACTATTGCTGCTTAAACCACAAATAAAAATTTTGAGAAATGGGAAATATTTTTACTTTCCAGCAGTATAAGATCTGTTGGCAAGAAGCATTGTTACTACATAGCAGAAGCGCATCAAACACCAATTTCCGTACTCTTTTTGATACTTTTGTTTTAAAAATGCAAACTTGAAACACAAATGAATCTGGTAATGCTTGCTGTCTGCTGGATACAAGACTATGACATTGCAAAGGATTATATGACTAACAAGTTTGAGCGAAAGACGCAACTGAAAATGGAGAAACCCCTCTAACGTTGCTGCCAAGTACCTTCCTATTAGCCTGCCACCCCCAATAGTTCATGCTAAAAAAATCTCCAGGGCTGCCAGTAATGCTGACTGGATCAGTATGTTTACATCCACTCTGTGTGTGTTTGTCCAGTCTGTGCACAGCACTTCTACCTGCTGTCATATCAGAGTCTAATGGAATCCCCAGGCAGTGAAGGAAGAACCACGCACCAAGCTCAAGCCACCTTTCCCTGATGATGATGTTTCTCTCAGTCTTTCTTCCCTTTGCTCATTCAGCCTGTCCCTCTCCTGAGAGTAATTTCACAGGCAGCTCTAAAGTGGCCCCCAGCCATCTTCCCAAATCCCAGTTACATGCTGTTTGGCGCTGTCAGCTCTAAGCCTCATCTTCACTCTCCCAAGCAGAGAGGACGCCATTGTGCAGTAACTGGGAGTATAGATTTTTAGTGGGAAGCTGGAAAGTTTTGTTTAATGGCACCTCACCTGAAGGGCTTTATATTCCCCTTGTTAGAAGTTGTGGTTATATCTGGACAAGGTCCTAGATGGTGGAAAACTTTCTTTAGCTTCCGTGTTGGGTTCACCTACATTGGAAACCACTTTTTTCTGTTTTTAAGATCTGCACAGATGTTATTGGAACCATTAATCTTGTTGATACTTATAAGCTTTCTTGGTCATGTTTGAATTTATTTGAGAATCATTCTGGCCAAACAGATCAGTATTTTTATCTTCATTACATTAACATTTTTGATGAAGGGACTTAACAAGAAAGCTTCATGTACATCTCTCAACTTGGCTCTGCATTTGAATGTAGATTTGGATAACTTGAGCCATCCTGTCTATCTCAAACTGTAATTGAACATAAAAGCTTTAAGGCCAAACAATGACATGATAGCATACAACTCAGTGTTTTCAGTTAATCTGTGTGGTGTGAAAAATGTCATCCACTTCACCATCTTAGCAGCGTCTGCATTGTTTAGTGCGACTCTCCAGAGGAGCTTCTGTATTCTTCACGACAAATCATTATGCATTGAGTAGGCCATTAGGAAAATGAAGACAAATGGGTCATAGGGGCGAGGTGACAAATTGTACATGCTGTGGAGGTAGAATCTGGACCACGTTGTGCCTAACAGTTTTAAAATAGGCCCCATTTAATGCCAAACCTAAAGGCTGCAGCGAGGATTTACAATCAGACTGAGTTTTCTCCTAAATATAGAACAGAAGATCATTGCATGCCATGTATGTATAAATTCATAAAAACTAAACAGCTTACAGAATTTTTGCTGTGCTGCTTTTTACATCTGAAATAAATGCAACAATCATCGATCCCTTTAACACAGACATTTATGGTCATAAAGTACATAACCATAAATGTGGGGTTGCAATTCAGTTTATCCTCAAACTGAATTGCGACCCCACAAATTCATACCAATAAGTTAGCATGAAGCTGTTGATTTCATATTCACAAGTTAAAAGTTAAGATGACTAAGAATGGTCCCTCTACTCTGTCAACGCAAAGCGATTGTGGAAAGTAAAGGTTGGAAATGGCCTGGCCATTGTTTTCCTATGAAATATTACTGGATTCATATGTCCCCTCAGTGCGCCTTCTGGAATTTCTCCCAATGACCTTGATTTCTCCAGTTTGTCCTGTCCTGTTTTGGAATTGTAGGTAGCCTATAAAGTTGTAGCTTGGCAGTGGCCAACACTTCTAAATATCGATCAATTAAAGTTTGAACAAAATTAATTTATAAGGCCTTTTATTGCTGGCAAAGATGCTGTGGGATTGTTTACAGTACACACGATTTCTGGTAAGCTGGCACATTACAAACAGCCGAACATTAGTGATTGGATAAAATCAGAGCCAATTATTTAAAACTTCAACAGAGTCCATGCCTCCAGTAAGCAATCCTTTCTCAGTAAGAGTCCAGGGGCCTCATGCATAAAGCGTGTGTGCGCACAAAAAATGTGCAGTGCCATATTTTATGCACAAGTCCGCATGTATAAAATTTAACTCTGCGCCAAAGTTTGCGTAAATATACGTACACTTTTTCGCTGGCGTGAAAATGTGCGGCAGCCATGAAACTTTTTCTGTGGACAATATCAAACTGTAAAGCGTCAAAACTCACCTAAATACACTACAATATCACTACATTCAGTGTTATTTAGACCAAGAAGCATCAAACCCGATGTTGTTTGGTTTTTTTCATGATTTTAATATATAAGTTAAAGTTACTTTACTTTAACTTATTTAAAGTAAAGAATGAAACTAAACCACATTTATCCTCAGACAATAAGCTAACACACACACACACAAAATAAAGAAAGCAAAAATAAAAGGATCCAAAAACCTCACTAGTAGGTACCGGGACCAGTCCAGCTGCAGTCATCCTTCAGTGGAGCCGTCAGCTTTGTGAATGTACCTTTCCGGACAGAAAGCATCTCTATTCTGTAAATATACAACTGATGCACATGATTCCACTATTTATGATAAACGTCCATTTTACCCACTCAAAGGACTCTCTGACTCTCTGTCTGGCTTTAAATCCCGGCTGAACGCTCTGCTGTTCAAACAGGCATTTGCATGATCTCTTTATTTTCTTTTTTTTATTTGTATTTTTTTCTTTCTTTAAAATGTATTATTTCTATTTTTGTGAGGTTACCTTATGTTCCCTGAAAGCACCTTTTAAATAATATATATAATAATAATAATAATAATAGTTATTATTATTATAAATACTTATACTGCTACAAACAAGGATGTTGCCATGGTTATTGCTTCAAGTGGTGGCAGACTTCCTGGTATTCATACTAATTTACATATGTATTTATGGAGGCGGCAGAGCAGACCAGCAGCTGAGCTCTATTTCCCGCAAATTTTGATGTATAAAGGAAAGGTGCGCGGCCACGTGCATGCACACGGCTTTATACATTCGAATTATTTTGTGCGCCGCACTTTGCTAAATCTTTCCGTACGCCAAGTTTTAGTGTGAAAACTGCGCACTCTTTTATGCATGAGGCGCCTGACCTTTTGTATGAAACAAAGCATAGTTTTTCCCAGTCTAGGTTGTAAAAGTGTTTTGCAACTTCATTCAGAGAAACCACACTTTTATAATACTCTGAATTATATTATTTTGTTAAGTTAACTAAGTAGCTTCTCTTTTGATGCACATGCCCTCTTCTTAGGAGAATAAAGTCGAATTTAAACTTCTGAAACATTTCTGTGGAATGAGAGATGACTTTCCTAAGAAAGTTCACGTGTTAGATTAGGTTGATTGCCAGCCCTGGTTTTCTTCTCTTTTCTTGCTCTGGTGGTAAGCCAACACAAACAGCAGATCTAGTTTCATTTTGATTTGACAGTCACAGTTCAGCTACAAGTTGTATCTCTATAACAGCTCCTCACCACTAAATATGGAGCTGTTACAGAGGGACGACAGCTTGGAGCTGACTGCGAACAAGCCCAGCTGGATGTCAGGAACAATAAAAAAAAAAAAGCGACTCTTTTGTTAACTGTGCTTATTTTAAGGTTCTAACACCTATTGTTGCTTCAACATCCTTCTTTGGGTTTTTCACTCACTTTACATCTTTGGAGTAATCATAGTCTGATGATTGACAATCACTTAAGCTCCTTTGTTCAAAATGGTGTACCAGGTCTGGATGTACAGATTCTCCAAATAACTCTCTTTTTATTTGTGTCTTTGTGGTGTAGGGGAGGAGCAGGAGCGAGTCTCCATCTGAATCAGAGGAAAGTGGGACTAAGGCTTCTTCTGAACTTGATACTGAGTCAATAACCAAGACTGTGACAAGTTCTCTGAGCATGCAGGAGTATTTTGCGCAGCGCATGGCACAGCTGAAGAAGGCTCGTAGCTCTGAAGGTTCAGCATCTTCTGTCAAAGCGGAGACTACTGAAACATCAAGCCCCGCTGAGGAGCTCAGTCCAGTTCATAGCAGCAACAATGATGCTGAAGAACCCAAGAAAAAGAAGAACAAAAAGCTAGAAGAGGAGCTAGTGGATGTAGAAGAGAAGTGCAGTGCCCCCATTCTACCAGAAGAAAAAGAAAACAAGGAGAAAGCGTGTTCAAGAAAGAAAAAGAAGAGAAAAACTGCAGAAATCATTGATGAAAATGAAAACTCTAGCTCTGCCAGTGTTCTGGAGATGAACTGTGAAAAACCAAGTTTCTCCAAGAAGAAAAAATCTAAACACATAGAAAAGCAGCTTATAAATGTTCATGAGGGCGAGGAAGACCACAATGGAGTAAAAGAGTGTGAGGAGGAACTAGTTACTAAAAAATCCAAGAAGAAGAAAAGGAAGAGAGAAAATCAAGAATAGGGTGGAGTTTAGGTTTTGGTTAAATTTGTCCAGCTTCCAAAAACGTTTTACTTCACTTGTGTTCTTGTCCTAATACCGACCTTTTTAAATATATTTGTAACCAAATGAAATCTCTAATACATGAACAACAGATGCCTTAGCAGCTGGCTTAAATTAAATGAGCTCTTCCTGATTCTTGTATCTCATGAGTCATTAAATATGATTCAGGAAAAAAAAGCTGTTTTCACATTTATTATTCTTTTACTATTTGCATGCATTACTATTTATGTATACAAAACTCCATATTCTCCATGTCGCCCAGTTTATCACTCGTTTCAAAAACTGAAAGGAAAGCGGTCATCAATGTGATACATGACATCTGGTACTTTGGCATGATGGGCTTTTTAAAACGAGTCAGTCTATGAAATGTTGACATTTTTCTAAATAAATATGGACACACATTTTGACTCTGGTATTTTATTGACTCTGGTATCTGTATTTTATGGCCTGAAATTAGGTTAATTTATGAATAGCATAACTCCTACAGAAAGAGAAAACAATATCCCATTGTGGAAGTTTATAAACTGTAGGGCCACGTTACAAAATCAGTGGAAGTATTCAGGTGTGTATTTTGTCACAGATGATTTGGCTGACAGTCACCATTTACCTTACAGATGTGACGCAGGATGTTCCGGTTTGTTTGACTTCACAAACTCTTAACAAACCCGCCTTGTTCCAGCTCCTGTGTGGGATGAGGAAAAGAAGATGCCAGTGGTGTCCAGTGTTGCGCATTGAAAATATTGTAGCATTCTTTGTCTCTATTTTAGGTTTGTCTGTGTTGAAATGATCTGAATGTGTGCTTTGTTTTCCCTGGACGAAAGAAAAGGTTGACTAACTTTGTAGGCACGTCAGGTGTGCTAATTCTTATTCCGTTCTCTTTCCATTTCCTGCTACAATCAGCTAAATCTTGTTGCACCCTCTAGCTTAGAAGGAAATATGACAAATCTTTACAAAAAATTGTCAGATTTAACATTATTGTTTGGTTTATGGTGCCTTGCAGAGCATCCCAGTTTTTTCCTTAATAAAAATCAAAAAAAGGATTGTGTACTTGAATATGCGTTCAGCCTTTCTGAACCAATATTTTGTAGAACCAACTTTTGCTATATTGTGGTTACAACTGCAACTCTGTCTTCATTATACTTTTTACTAATGTTCTTTGACAAACCTGTGAGGCCTCTTTCTCCCATGAGTTCAGTTCTGGCTATTATAGCCCATTTTATGTCTTTTTACATCTTTTTCAAAAAAATTACCTACAGAGCCGTATATCTTGTCAGCCATTTATCAGGCGTGTTAGACGTGTTTTTCAGGTTTTGATGTTGACCCAGAGCCATAAGGCACAGACTTGAGTTTTGACACCACTTGCATCACATGTCTTCCCAAAATACATTAGTTATGTTCAGGTTTGTAATTTTTGTGATTTGTATCTTTGTTTGAAAGGCAGCAAAGTTGCAACACACAAAGCACTGATTGTCGTCTTCCATGTTTTACTGTTTTGTTTTTCACACGAGCTTTGGTCAGTAATCTCAGCTTGAAATCTTAACCGGAATGTGTTTAACAGTCAAAACCCATTTTCACAAAACCCTTTGACTGACTTCAAGAAGTGTGATACTAATATGACAAAGTACAAACAGGAATCTTTAGAACTGCCTTTATGCTTTTTCCAGTATCTTTGATCCTCCAATCACTTTTTTTATCCTCACTGTTACAGGAAAATATTTTTTTATATCAGAAAATAATTTCTAGGTAAACACCTAGAAACCAGTCTCATTGGTTATTAAAAAATCCCAAATATATTTCTATTATTTATCCATGTATTCTAGTCTGAATGATGATTTACAAAGAAACTGAGGTTTCCTGCATTTTTCAATTTTCAAAATGCATCAAATTTAACAGATGTGTTTATGTTATTGAGGGAAATCATGTCCATTATGAGCTAATTAATTTCTACTCAATCTGAGACAATTCTGCTTCTGGTCTTCAAATGACTTATTAAAGAAGATTTAATAAAAACACAAAGGTTCTTTTTTGGACCTGTTTAAAGATTTCATGAAATGTATCAATAATGTGTTCTGCTCTTAGAAGTCAAAGGAAATTATTATGATTAGCTATTTCTGTATTTCTTTAACCTATTTTAATGTAAGAGGGGAAGATAAAGTGGGAAAATGGATTTTGAACCAATAGAGAATCCACCAGTATTTGCATAGGAATCCCCTCTATATCGAGGAAAGACGTTGTTCTGGGTCTGACACTTCAGTCATTTTAACAGATATGCACTTCCCTTTTTGACTCAGTGACACATCTGGGCAGAGATTGTAACATTACTTCATTTAAGATGGGAGAGCAGCATTGGTCTTGTTTCAGGTCTGGTCGTCTTAAAATTCTTTATTTACATACAAAAATGATATCCGCCAGAGTTTTAATCAGACAAATTTAGTGTACAAAGTAAAAGAAACTGTTCGCACAGCCATTTTTAGATTAACTAAATCATTGAACACACCATGACGGGAGCTTCCAGGACACGACCTATTATGAGGAGCTGGTGAGCCAAACTAAAGTGGACTTTTAGGCAACATTGGAGCTCAATCAAGTCATGTGGCCCATGAGTTAAAGAATAAAGTAAAAAGGTGAAATTTCACCCTGAATTGCTCCTCATAACTAAAGCAAAGTGTAGACATGATAAGAAATACTGTGGATTCATTTGCACATATGAGGATTTTGTAAACTAGCCTGATGAATAACAGTAGATTCACGTTAAAAATTGACATCATGAACATTTTTTTAATTTAATAATGGCATCTGACCTATTTTAATGAAAAATAAAATAAGGTGAATAATCATCATCTGTCTCAGTCCAAATCAGGGGCAGATGGGCTTAGTACCCTAGAAAGTAAAAAACAAATGAACTTCTATGGCCAACGTTTATTTTATCTAAATTATAAAATCCAGCTTTCTAGCTGACATGAGCAGCCGAGCAGAGATGAAAAGTCAAATTTCAAGACCTTATTATATTAAAAAGAAATTTGTCATTTCGTAAAGATCTTAAAAAACGTTTAAAACATTTTATTATATCTCTTCATATTATATATTTTCTGAGCAAACTTGTGTTATTTTACAATTTTAAAAAACGAAAATCTATTTCCAATAATTTATTTCTATTACAGCATATAGAGATAACCTATGTTGTCAGTGTAGCTGAGATGCCTCAACTGCCCAGCAATAATGGGTAAAACTTAGAGGCATTTGTCATTTCAGGACTCCCTGTCTCTGAGTTTGTAATTTAGCATTTAAAACACAAAAGCATTTTATCTCACATTAGCTGTCTAATGGGAAAGTTTAGTTTATACCTAAACTCACCATAACTTCACTCTCTGACTTTCACTGGTAACACAGCAGTATAGTCCAAGTCAGAACAGGGAGAGGAAGTGTGGCCCTATATATCACTGATGTGCCTGCATCGGGTCCAATCTGTGGCTTCAGGTGCCATATCCTTTTCCTGTGGGGGGTAAACTAAAAACTGACAGCTTACTTTGACAAGTAAGAAGCACGGATTCCGACCTGAGCTGCATGATAACTTTAACATGTCTTTGTAATCTGTGGTCAGGTTTCTCTCATCTCCAAAGATATTACCGATACGATCATTTGTGACCTGATGTTGGTGGCTGTGTTTTGAGCAATGAGAACAAGTGTGTGTGGGAGTGTGAGCTCCTAACCCTCTGCAGGCTGAGAGTATCCTGTCAACAGGAACTCCTGGATTTGATATGCACCCACTGTTGGCTGCAGAAGGAAACTGATTAGTCTGTGTGCGCTCAGTGGTTTTATTCATTTGCTCAGCCAGAAATGTGGCTCAGAATGACCATCACAGGGAGAGGAAAATTATTTTGAATCTTTAATGTTAATTGGTTAACATTAAGCAGGTTAACATTTACAGGTTATAATCCTGTAAAAATGAGAAGAACGTCACATTTTATGTACTTTGTTTTTGCATCTCTTTTTGCACACAAAAAAAAAAAAAAAAAGAACCTAGAAAACCTGACGCCTAAAGTGCAATGGAAATCTCAAAATGTCACTTAACAACTGAAGTTTTCTGAAAGATGAGAAGACTGCAAAACAGGTTTGTCAAGACGGTCATGCAAAGTGTTCCACAAAGACCAGAAAAGATAAAGTTCCAAAAATAAATAGCTAAAACAAAAAATATATGTATTTTCTGAGTTCAACGTGAATTCAACAACTTTTTTAAACTACGAAGCTTGAAATAACCTTGTGAATCTAATGTTATGAGTTCTTCTATTAGTTTAATTAATATTTGTGTTAATGACAAGAGTTGTTGTGTTGTCAGGCTAGTTTAAGGAGTTACTTGTGTTGAAATGTTGCATCCTATCCCTTCCCTTCCACTGGGTTTAACTTGCAATCAAGGAGGAGTCGAGAGTCCTGCGGGATCTCTCCTGGAACCTGCTCCTCAAATATAAAGCCTTCCCCCATCCACCAGGAAAGACAGAATCATAACCCACATGGAGGAGCAGCTGTAATTGCGCATCTGTGCGTTCTCCTGAAATCTGTTCAGGCATTCAGGTTGAGCTAGAGCTTAAAGCAACACTGGAATTTAATTAGAAAAGTCAATTTTTTTTTTCTTGTCTTTTTGTAGTTTTTCACAGCTTTAAGTCAGGCGACAGGCAGACAGAAAGCGCACAACTTCGTTAAGAGTCTCAGACGCGCTTCTTAAGTTTGGAGAGGAGAGAGCGCGCTTCAGATGGCTGCTCTCATCAGCGCGTACTTCGAGTCCTTCGATTGTCCTCCGGGAGACGGAGATGTCCCTGACGCGCATGTCTCGCACAGGACCCCCGTGGACAAGACGCCGGAGCCGCGGATCAGGCGGCCCATGAACGCGTTCATGGTCTGGGCCAAAGACGAGCGCAAACGGCTGGCGATTCAAAACCCAGACCTCCACAATGCAGAACTCAGCAAAATGTTGGGTAAGAAACAATTATTATTATTAATTTTATTATTATTATTATTATTATTATTATTATTATTATTATTATACATTTGACCTTCCTTTCTCTTGAGGCCTGTGTTGCTTTACAAAAGTTTTTTTTTCTGTCTCAACGCGACAAAAGTAGCAAATCAAAATAACTAAATAACTAATTATAACACTAGCTGTAAATTGCCTGTCATAGCAAAGTAATGCGTAAAAGCAAACTATTCCCAAGTTAAATTCACCTTGGATTCACATCCCTGTAATACAAATTAATTTTTAAAAAGTCGGATAATAATCAGACACTTGTTTTGCTAAGTAAACTGGCACAGTGCGAAATGGTAAACTGCAAATTTGGCACTTCTAGCACAAATCAAAATCCAGAACATTATTATTAATTGACTTCTAATTAATTCGATTTTTTTTACGGTTTTAAATTTAATTTTGTTAAATTGATTCTTCTATTTTAAAATGTGTGAAGAATATTTATTTGTAAATCTGCCATTTTCAGTTATGTTTTTTTGTTTTGTTTTTAGCTAAAGCAACAACCAAGTAGTGTTTTATCACCAACTTTATTTTCTCTCATTTAATTTAAAAATACCCTTGCAAAGTATCTATTATTATATATTTTAAATGCATTTAGCTTTTCTTCACTATTCAACATAATTGCTAGTTGTAAATATTTGTAGTTGTATTGTAAATGTAAAACCTAAATATCTTCGTAGAAGAATAAAATGTTTCAAGTAAGGTATGTAAAGTACATTAAAGTACATTAAAGTAAAGTACTTATGCTTCTACTTACATTGAAGTTATAGCAAATGTTAATTTAAAACCTTCTTAGTTATTTAAATTATTGTGCTTTGCTTTAAAAGAAAAGTTTTGCTTTATGTAATAATTAGACTGTTATCCAGACTTTAGTCCAAATAAAATTATTTCTTTTTTATCTTTTTAAATGCAGGAAAGTCGTGGAAGGCTCTGACTCCTCCACAGAAAAGGCCGTACGTGGAGGAAGCAGAGAGACTCCGAGTGCAGCACATGCAGGACTATCCCAACTACAAGTATCGTCCCCGCAGGAAGAAACAGCTAAAACGCATCTGCAAGAGAGTGGACCCCAGTTTTCTCCTGAGTGGGCTGGCTCCTGACCACGTTTCCCTGCCTGAGCAGCGAGCCCTCAGTCACCCGCTGGACAAAGACGAGGGCAGCTCTAATGGAGTCGGCGGCAGCTTCTCAAGCTCCAGCCCCGCTCTGCCCAGCGTGAGAACCTTCAGAGAGCCTGCTGGCTCCAGCAGCAGCTTTGACACCTACCCCTATGGCCTGCCCACACCTCCTGAGATGTCCCCCTTAGATGCCATGGACCATGAGCATATGCCCTCGACCTATTACTCAACGTCCGGTAGCTCTTCAGTCTCCTGCTCGTCCACGGTCTCCTGTCCAGATGAACACCATCAGAGCCAGACGCATATGGGCAGCCCACCTCCTTACCACACTGACTACACGCAGACCCAGATCCACTGTGGGAGCACACACTTAGGTCATATTTCTCACATACCCCAAACTGGAGGCACCAGTGGACTGATCCCTGGCCCGCCCCTGTCCTACTACAGCTCCTCGTCTTTCCCGCCAATTCACCATGGGCACCACCAGGGTCACCTGGGTCAACTTTCCCCCCCACCAGAGACTCAGGGTCACCTGGAGACTTTGGACCAGCTTAGCCAAGCTGAGCTTTTGGGCGAGGTGGATCGTAATGAGTTCGACCAGTACCTGAACTCCACTGGAGGTGGTTTCCACCCTGACCAAGCCAGTGGCATGACTGTAACTGGACACATCCAGGTGTCATCGACTACCGCCACCTCCGCCTCAGTGTGTCCCAGCAGCACCACAGAAACTAGCCTAATTTCCGTGCTCGCAGATGCAACGGCAGCCTACTACAACAACTATGGCATCTCATAAGCCCACTGGTTCACTTACAGATATAAGACTGATTAAAAGCACAGACTGTAGAGACAGTTTCAAAGATGAATGACAATGTTGCAGTTCTTAGCATCTATGAGCAACTTCTTCCTGTCCTAAAAAACTGAACTGATTACTGAGCAATATGTTTGTCTGGAGCCGAGTGTGAACAACAAGCAGTCTGAGAAACATGAAGATACGGAGATGGACACCTCAGGGACACAGACACAGACTACTATAGAATGCCACCGACAGTTGCTAGGAAATTTCTAACTTTTAGTGCAACGATCTTAAAAGGCTTGTTTATTCACCAATTAATGTAGCTGCGGAGGCATGTACAGATGCTCTTTAGAAGCTAATTTAAGTCTGTTGATGTTTTTGTTGCATAATTGTAACGCTGTTATCTATACTTTTCCATTTTGAATGTTGCCTTTTGTTTTGTCACTCTCATCAGTTTGGGAGTCTTACCTCAATAGTTGTAATTGAAAATGGTTTTAGCTGAACATTTCTTATGCAATTCAATTAAGTGGTGTATAATGAAGAAAGGAAGGCATATTTTAACAACTTCTCTAGTAATATAGTCATATAGTCAACCTCTTCATTGAAAGATAATGGTAAATTTAAGTGTATGCTAATTTAGACTAATGGAAGATTATGAAGATTAGATTTTTATATGATGACAATACCACTAGAGAACAAACCTTGTTCATTGTTATTTAAAGAAAATACTGGAAATAACTGATATATACTGAGATGCTGCCACATAGATTGACTAGATGCCTAGAATAAAAAATAAAACAATTAAACATTATAGAGCGTCTACTTTTTTGGGATCGTTTTGGGAGCTATTGTAAAGTCATCTACCCATGTTCAATACGGGCGTCACACCGTGTATCTTCTATTTTGGGTTCTTTTGAGGTTTAAGCAACACTCACTTGCTTTTTCCACCCTCTCCGTCATGTTTCCCATTGGCTCTCTTTTTCCTTCATATCATCCCGCTTCAGAGGATTACTGTAAAACAGATGCATTCATTGCCACCCACCTCCATCTCAGTCCTCCTTTTGTTTTTCTGGAGTCTTATTCTGGGCGTCGTTCTAACGTGCACCGATCCCCCCTTCCCAACCCATCGCCCCCACACCCACTTGCTCGCCCCATAGTGTATCTTGCTGATGCAGACCTTTTTGTGATCTGTTCAAAACAAAATAAAAAAACAATATAGTGTTTTAAACCCTTCTAATTCCTCCGTTTTTCTTTTGCCTACTCCTACTCTTCTTGCCCTCTCTGCGTTCTCTTGAAATTGTTTCTGTGTCAATAAAAGGAATTTGGGGGGGCTTTTGACAAATCCTGGAGTCTGGCTTGCTCTTCCTGCATTTTTTTGGGAATGGTTGAGTCGTGCTTCTTGTAAAGAGGATGTGGCGGAGGAGCAGTGTTTCCTGACTGATAAGGGAAAAGCTTCTCTCCGTCAGGATGTTTGGGCCTGGTTAGGCCCTGCATTAAAAGAGCCAGATTGAGAGAAGGGAACCCGCTGTTCAGAAGGCGGGAGGAAGGACTACCGGGCTGATTAACATCTTTACCTACTCGTCTTCCACCGTTTTTCATTGCGAGGTTTGTGACAACATGGCCTTTTGCATATTTAACACAAGCACATAGATACTTGTACTAAATCTGGCCATTTTAGGGACAATATCCAACCCAGATTTCATAGCTTTGTCACTTTGCTGCGAATGTGATCATACTGTGTGGAGTGACAACATTCATCATGTAGCAGTGTTTGCAGTTGGCTAGTGCTCTCATTTCTGTAAGGTTAGACCATTACCCCGCGTACCTCAGAGGGTTTTAAACTCTGCTGTGGGTCAGTTTGAGTGTTGTCAAATTCTGAATATGAGATTCAGGCAGAGACAGCCACAGGCATTTGTGTTTGTAAAAAATCAGTCTTTGACAAGCATCGGGCCCAAGAGCTGTCATTGTGTTAGCTAGGGGGTTGCAGTAGACTCCCTTGATGAAGAAAAAGTCCAATATCACAACAATCACAATCACATAACCTGAGGGTAGGACACGGTAACCCGGACAAGGACAAAAACTTAAGCATCAACTCTCCATCATCACATCAGACTCAGATTTAATTATAAGGTGCATTGATTAAGGATTAAAAGAAAGGGAAAACTAACGTCCTTTATCACTGTCTATTTCAGTGAATTGAAGTAAACGAAAAAGACAAGCTGTTTTATTAAAATATTTACCATATTTCAAATTATTACAATTTACTTAAACAGTACTGTTTTTAATTTAAAAATCATCATCATCATCATCATTATTATTATTATTATTATTATTATTATTATTATTAGTTGTCATCATCATCTGGTCTTTTAATACAGATCAAATAGTGATAAGAAAGTTAAAGAAGCAAAAACATTTACTCAGGAGTTTAAACACCAACTTACATGAGTGGACTTAATAAAATAAAACATAAAAATATTAACTTTTGGAATATTAGTTACTTTATAATGCCCCACATATTGAGACATTTGGAATCAAACTACTAGCTCAGTGTATGATCAGCCTAATTGCTCGAGCCAAAGATCATCAAAACACGTCTTCAGTGAGATTCCCAGGAGAGGTATATGGGCCTGTTTCAGGGCAATTTGTTCATCTTGAGAATATTACACTTTCGGGAAGTGAGGGCAAAACACTCAACTTGTCAAGCTCCGTTTTTTCCTAATTCAAAGTTGACTCATTGTCATATCAACCTGTAGACGGAGCTGGAAGCTGAAAGCCAGAGTCGGGCTTTAGTGCTGCTTCAGCAGCTATAAATCAGCAAGAATCCAAGGAGAGAGTAATGTGACAACAAGTAGTAGCACGACACTTCAGTGAACTGCAGAAACGTTAAAACTAGGAATTATTGCCATAGTCCCCGTTCCCCCATTACAATCACTACTAATTTGACAAAATGAATTCTTCACACATTTACAGATGATAGGGTTTACAATATTTGTGATTATGAGGATATAGGCTGAACAAACAAAAGAGGCTCTTCTTGTTATTTCTCTCTGATTGCTGCTTGGCTCAGCTCCATTCTCAGGTCAAGCCTGTGGAATGAGTCTGTCAGGTAGTCTGTTATGTTTCCTATTTCCTCCTCTGCCGTCATGTCACTTCCCTGGGCAAACAAACAAGACTGCTGGTCTAACACAACGCCAACGGTTCAAGTAGTAGCTTAGCATATGTTTGAGTCCTGTGTGTGTGTGTGTGCGGGCGTGGGCGTGTGTGTGTGTACACGACCTGCAGTCACCACAGCTGTGTAACGTATTAGCCATGTTGATGGGACAGAAGTGAGCGCTGACCACTGATCTTGTTCTCAGGAGGGACAGAGGAGGCTCACTGTCTGGTTGATGCAGAGTCCATTGTGTAGCCAGGGAGGGAGCGTCCAGTCACATCTTATTTGGAAGCAGGCTATTCCAACTATGTGACATTCTTAACGTAATAACTATAGGTCAAGAGGAAGTAGCTGAATCGAACTACGTGACTAAGGCATATGGCACTGATGGAGGCAGAGACTCCCCAAAAATAAATTTGGCCTGGTGTTTGAGTGATGTAACTTACAGCCTGTTCTTCTACCGGGGGAGGCATAATGTATTTTATTTTGATTTGATGTGCAAATAGAAGTGCATAATTGTGAAACAAAAACCCCCCAAAAAACCCAAAATTAGATTCAGGCCATTTTACTATAAATTTATCCGACCATCTGTCAATCCATATCCATCCACCCAACCATCCAACTGATTAATCTGATTAATCTGATCAGACTAATAGAGTTCAGTTGTGTTTAATTTAATCTCAGTGGAAATTAATGCTTTCTGTGAGGTCTGAGGAACATCAAGGATTGCGTGTGGCTGCAAAATACCTCTGTGTCACCCTGAAAACCACATTCTCAATATAAAACATTATGATCACAGTATCATGCTGTTGAATTTTTTACTTTCAGCAGGGGCAGGGAAGATTTTCAGAGTTGATGGAAAGATAAATGGAGTTAAATATCAAATAATTAAAGAAGACTGCAAAATATCAAGAAGTTCATCTTACAGCAGAAGAACAATCACTGATGTCCAGGCAGAGCTGCAACAGAATGGATATTATGAAAACATGACGTTGCGAAGCTGATGTAAAAATAATACTGATTACAATTAACCCATGATTTCCTCTCCACCTGTTTTTCCCCACTCCCCAGGCTTTCTGATCTTGGTGTCTAAGATATTTATCAGTTATTTGTATAAAGGACAGTGAAAGTCCTTCCAAAAGGTCAGATATTGGAATGCACAATTTAAAATCGTGGTGCCTGAAATATTCTAGTCTACCAATAGTAGCGACCATGAAGTCCTTTGTTATTGTTGTACAGACTGACATTGTAAAAATGTTGGGTATTCAGTTTAGGTAACATTGTATTCAAGTTAAAATAGCTTCTTCAAAGTCCAGAGGACTGGAGCAATAGTCCTCAAAACCTGTAGCAATAGTTAAAAGTTCACACACTCTCCATCCAATCTGACTAAGCATAAGATATTTCACAACGACATAAATAGGCAAAAAATTCACTTGTTAGATGCGTAAAACTTCAAGTTGCTTTTGAGGGAATTATCACAACAAAGCCATTTGGCATGCTAATCACGCTAAGTGCAGTGAACTTTGCACCAAATTAAACTACCCGGATAAACACCCTTCTATGTCTGCAAACACTAAATGCTGTTGGAGAGCATTTCCAGTAGGAGTGTGTTACAGCAGCATAATAACCTGTTTACAATTTGTACTTGGCCCTAAATGTGGCCAAAGGAGGAAAAGAAGGAAATCGCACACAGAGAAACACATTTCACAGCAAAGGGATTATGGGTGCAGCTATTCTTCATCTCATTGTGGCTCCAAACCAGGCGGAGTGTTTGGTGGCAGGCGCGTTAGTTGCCGGACGAAGAATGGACCAGACTCGTCGAGGGACAGGTGCCATGTGGCAGCGGATGTGCAGGGGACGCAGATGGGGACCCCTGGAAAACTTGGGGGACGGTGCAAGCGGCCAAGGGCCTCCCACCTCAACCTGCGCTGCGAATGCGGCAGCCGAACGAGATGCGGCACCTGTTCTGAGCAGATACAAGCGAGCAGCGAAAGCACAGAGCGAGGCCAGCACATGGCTGCCAATCCAGGAGAAGTAGAAGGCTAGATTTCTATTTAGCATTAAAGCTTTAGATGCAATTGGCAGAATGGCAGAAACACGTGCTGAGAAATGTACTTTAGCAGCTTTTAAACTGCTTTAAACCACACAACCTTTGTTGATGCATGTGTGCTGCATAGAAAAGTGCAGAACATGCCCTATTTGCACAGCCTGGCCTGCATTGCTCTCTCTCCACAGCATGTTGCGTTGGTCTATCGTGCGCATGCTGCAGCACTATGTGGTTGTTTTTGCGAGCTGCACATTCTCCCTGGGGCGGTGTAACTCTTCACCTCAATGTAGAGGAGGATGTTCCTATTGTGCTTCCTAATTGCAATGTGGTTGTTCCATTTAAGAGATAGCACATCCTTATGTGTTCCACGTGTGATCTCGGAGTGTGGGAATATTTGGAAGAGACATTCCGATACATGTTTTAATATGATTACCAACACATTTTATGAAGCAAAGCGTTCTTTATAGAACAGTCTGACTAAGAATAAAATTGTAAAGGACAGTTAAATTATTCGTATTTGGGTCATACTTTTAGAAGTTGTGAGTTAATTACGTGTTCAGTTATGAAAATACAAGTACATGGCTAAGCATTAAAGGAATTTGTAAAAGTTTGTTTATAATCTTAAGTCAGATTTTCAGGGTCAGCCTCCCATCTTTTGCACTGCAATGTGGCCACATAAGTCACACCGGCTCAGGGCTCGCAGGCGGAGTTTACGTAGCACGCATCCTGAAAAGCAGACGGTGTAATGATTTAGATGAGTGATGGTATAAGTTCAGCAGTGTGAGAGAGAGCCCCTTTTAACAGCTACTGTAGAGGATAGACAAAGCAAAGCAGTAGGCCACCTGATGACAGCTCGAGACATTGTGCCTCTAGTGTTTCAGCAAATATGATTCATAAAATAACTAGTGCCCTTGCAGTCGAGCCAAATATGCTTAGATTGGCCGAGTACCTTCACTCATTACTGCAAGCACATGATTAAATAATTTTTATGTTCATTTTTTTAAAGGTGATAGTATTTTTGTTTCAGATTCCGATTTGGAAATTATTATATAACAGTATAAAAATAGAATGAGGACGTTAGTCAGAGCCACTGAAATGCAGAAAAATGTCTCCTGTGACTTTTGCACTATTGCATAAATAAATTGCAATAACTCATTTAGAACTGAGTGGGAAATTATTTTATATAATATATAATATAATCTTTTGAATATGCATTGAATTATAGCTAACCTATAACCTCTCTGTTACTTGTACTTTAATTTTTTTGTTTGTTTATTTCTTAGTGCTATGAACAGATTAATTACTGTCAGATTGATAAGATATGGTAAAATGTACAATAAAACAAAACATTTTAATGAATCATAATTGCATATTCCCATGTTTAGCTTTATTTAGAAAAATGGTCTCTCCCTTTTGTCATTTTTGTTTATTTTGTGTTGCACCTAGTTTTAAACTGTGGTATCCATTGTGTCAGTAAAAAGTTAACCATAATTAAAGACTGATTAATTTATCTTACAAAAATATAACTATTGTTAATAAATGTATGGCAAAGAAAAGTGAGCATTTTGCTCGGAGCTTATGCACAGAATTGCAAGAAAACTATCTTCTTATATTCCTCTAAACAAATGTTTTTGTTTTAATCTAACAATTTTAGCATTTTATGTAAATACTTACTAAATTAAGTAGATCATAAAATAATTTATCACATCATTCATATGATCATATCATTGGATCAATGATCAGACATACAGTATATGACATACTGTATATCAGACATATACTTGCTATTTCTATCAAGTGTGTGAAACCTAAAATGTGTATTTATTAGGATTTCATTTATTTCACAAATTATTTCAAACATCTATGCAGAAGGTCAAATATAGTACTGAAATTCAGAATTTGGATGCATGGCACCTGAAATATAATATCCTAACAAGTAATATATCTAAATTGTCTTTTGCAATTGCAATAAACACTGATATTGCAATAATAACTGCAATTCACTAAATGGTACAAATTCAAACATGGATAAGTAATGCTCTCAAAAATAATTATCTTTAAAATTTGATTATTACTTTTCTTATTCCTTAGAAAAAGGCCACTAAACTTACAGTAATTTAATAACATGCATCCTGTCTTGGAAACATGTCTTAGACCGCTCTGAATGGGAGAAAGAGGTATATATTGTTTGATCAGCCAGTCGGGATCGAAGGCCTGATGTTTCTCAATCCAAAATTATTTCATACGCGTGTTTACAGTTTTTCATCCTTATAAAATCCACCTAATTTCAGAAATGTGGAATGGGTGTCTGTAAACCCTTTCAAAATTTCATCCTCCTTACCTGCATATGTTCTTAAAACAAGGTTCAAAGAGGCATCTGCAGTTCTACCAATTTAATTCAATTTCACTCAAAATTGTTCCTCCTCCTATTTACAAATATTTATTTAAATATTTTTAAATTTCCATAATGTCTTCATAATTACTCAGAGAACATTTTTCAGGAATTAAAACTTGGCATGGGTGTAAACGGTTTAGGTTGAGCTTTATACATATTCATGAATATTTGAAAAAAGGAACCGTTATAACCCTAAAAGCATTTTAAAAGGATCCCTGGAATTTAATTCTACCTTACTCATGGTATAAGAATATCTGTGTAAGATGACTGCTGAGTGATGCAAGTTCCTCCAGACATGAACAACAACCTTCATTTACTGCTGGTTAATCACAGATAAAGTACGTCAGTTATGACACACAGCATTTCCCGTGCCTTGATCTGAGCTGTTTACGCTCAGGGGTTCTCCATAAGACTCCTCCTGGGTGACCTTGGCAACAGTCAACCCTGGCATCATTTCCATTTCCTGCCACCCATTTCTCCAATCTTACGTTTTAGCTCTAATATTTGGGATGTTGTGAATGTCTGAGTGTGGAGGAATCCCTTCCTGCTGGATGTTCGGCCCTGTTTCCTTAAAGACTCGACATCAAAAACGAGACGCATGGAAATGACTCACATGGCAGTCCCAAGAGTTCAGATTCTTCAGCTAAAGTACCATGTTGACAGGTTCAAAACAGGATATGGGCTAGATAGGTCTATGTTTATTACAGATGGCAGGGTACTTAAAGAGCAGTGATAGCTGAAAGCTTAGATAAGCCAAAGTCACGTATCCCTCAGGGGCTTTTGAAGCCTGGAATTCCAAGTCACAGTTCAGATGTAAATTACAGTTTGATCATTTTTCACCAGGTTATTGAACCGATGTACGCTTAAATAACTGAATTTTTCAGCGTAACAACTGATATTATTGTTGTACCCAGAAAAATAGCTAATCAAAGAGATTGCTAAATTTTGCTCTACAAAATCTCATTGCATAATTCAGTGATACAGAATTGTCTTTGTGATTCTACAGTGCCTTTCAAGACTTTGAGAAAACACAATTTTTGCATGTGTTTTATTTAGATTTTTCAACAACAGCACAACATAAAGTACCACATAAATGTGGAAATGGAAAGTTACATTTTCCAAAAGGTTCATAATAAAGAAAATATGCAATATGTGGCCTTCTCATTTGATCAGTTCCCTTCAGAAGTCACCGAACTGCTCAAAAAAAGATCCCACTAGTAATTAAAAAAAGGCTATTTCCAATTATACTCAGTCCGAACTCACCATTCCCACAATAAAACATAGTGGCAGAAGCATCATGCTGGGGGGTTGGTCTTCTTCACTTAGGGCAGGAAAGACACTAACCCTTTCTCAGAGAGAGCTCAAACTACTTTGGAATGATAGATGGGTTGAAAATTTATCTCCAAATATGTTTAAATGTGGCTCTAAGTATTTTTACATTTTTAATATTTGTCTTTAAAATTATTTTTGAAAACGCAACTAGCCTTTTAATGTTATCAATACCTACCTTTTCACCAAAAGGTTAACTGGAACTGAAATTAAAGTAGAATAACATTAACACACTTTGAAGAGAAATATTTGAAACAATACGAATGTAAACTACAAGTATAAGAAATTGGTCAGATGTGCTTATTTCTAGTGTAGACACTTATTAGCTCCTCTCTCTTGACAAGAAATTCTTGTAATGGTACTTGTGGTTCAAGTTAGAAACTGATTCAATATAACAAGTACAATATTGTTTCTAAATCACACACTGAATTAAAGCTGAGTTGCTGTTGTCAAAAAAGAAGGTATGCGACTTAATAATTATCATAAGTTGCTAAATATATTTAACAAGCCTTCTGTGTTCTTCTCATTTTAATAGTATGCAATAAACTCTTTTCTCACTTCACGTGTCCAGCACCTAGTGGGCATTAAAGGTATAGCATCCAGGAAAAGGAAATGACAAGACTACTCAGCTGCAACTAACAATTTCCCTTCACATATTTCCGAGGAATCTTATTTGTGGATTCTTTTGCGAGACACAAATTTCGTCAAATCAGATATTGTCCAAGTTTTCAAACCTAGTAGCCTATCGATTTGTTTAGTTTTTTTATGTCTTATTTTAGCTTTAGGTACAGATCCTTGCAGGTGCTACAATTATTGCTGGAGTCATTTATACCATGAAGACGAATGCTTTCGTATACAGCCAATGAAAAAAATGAAAAAAGGTGACAGCGACCACTTTGTATACTTGATTATCCTTTGTCAACATTGTTGGGCAGCTTGTCAGGATGGCCGAGCGGTCTAAGGCGCTGCGTTCAGGTCGCAGTCTCCCCTGGAGGCGTGGGTTCGAATCCCACTTCTGACAACACAATTCTTTTCTTAATCAATGGTTTTTGATCACTTTGTACGTGTAGCTGCTTCATATATACACAGAAAATAAATTTATTTCATTGTCTCATAATACACTTAAGAATGTTTGACCTGTTTTTTTTTAGCTATTTGGGGGCAGCTATAGCTCAAGTAACATTGACCACATTTACTGCATTTTCAGTAGTAATTCAAAATTGTATTTAGTGTTCAATTTGGATTAAAAATTCTTAATGTGGTTTATTTTTAATTGCAATCATCTGAGTCATTTTCAGTTTCATAAATTAAATATTTTTGGGTACAACCGGATATTTGCTGTAGAACCTTTCAGTGGTAATTTTGCAGATTTTAGATGAACTATTTTAGATTATACTGGGTGTAACAGAAAATGCAATGTGAACAATATCAAATATTGTGCATTAAATATGCTGATATATGGTCATGGAACACAAACAAAGGGGATTAATAAATCCAACATGGACTGAGGCTCAACAGTGACTGGAAGGTAAAAAGGTGAGCTGAGCTAAAGCCTGTCTGGCCACACTGTCATAGATTGGATTGGTGTAGCTTTGTCACTGTAATTATTAAACCCTTCAAAACAAATGAAATTGCCTTGGGATGCACTTTCATTTGATTACACATTCTTGGTCAAATTCAGAAGATGACATCTCTGTTATGATGTTTAATTTAATCTAATTACATAATATTACAATATCGGACTGATGATGCAAGAGTGGTGTGTTTGCCTTGCTGGGACTCCGACTTAATGTACAAGGAGTCTTGCTGCACAGCGGGCTGCTCCTTAATTAGCCCTGATATTTAAACTAGAACCAGGAGGAGGGATTGCTAAGCTGGGGAGTCACTGCCCACGTGTGAACTCCAGGGCTGATAAGCTTTGTGGCGTCCTGCTGTGACTGTGATCTGAAATGCTTCCACACATCGGAGGGCAGACAACTGTCAGCACGAAAGATTACTCAGCATATTGAAGTTCCTCTTATAGGCTAATAGAAATCATTTTATTTAGTCGTTAATGGACTCAGACACTTTTTTTTCGACAAGTGTCAGAACAGTAGATATTTTTTCTATAAAGGCCTGACATCCAGTAAAAGTACAAGTCATGTTTGTCATAGTTAATTTGTTACATTCTGAGTTAACAGAAACTCATCAGTCATCTTATTGTAAAGAGTGACGGTGCCTTCCTCACAGCTAACACCATATCCTGCATTTCCTCTTGACTCAAAGGGACTAAAACTTGATGACTCAGCAGAGGGGGTCACTTTGTTTTTCCCAGGAAAACAAAGTGAATTAGAATTAACTCTGGGTGCACTAGTCAGAATTAACTGAGTAAAATCCCCCACCATTAACCAGTAATCTCCTTGGAAAACAACACAGATTGTATATACATTGGTTGGAGAATGGAGGCTTGTGTGATGAATCATTTCTCACAACAAGTGACATCATAAGCAACTGTTGACTGTAAGCAAGAGAAATATGTGACGTATTCTGCAGCATTTCCTTTCTCCTTGAAATGACTAACCAAAACTAAGTGTTTCCACTTTTAATATGACACATTGTGCTACTGAAAAACAATAACATCTGTTAGGAGAAAATATAACATTAAAAGTGATAACTTTAACTGTACACGCCATAAAATTGATACTTCACTGAAGCGTCTTTTAATTTAAGAATTTAATCTTCTTGAGTTCACAACTGCAGTCAATTTCAGATAAGCCAATTATTGATATCGTTCATCGTTAAGTTGATCTATGAGACAAAAAAAAAAAAATAGGCTTGACACAAAAATCACCAAAAGAACACCATACCCACAGTGACATAGCATCATGACAGCATTATGCTCTGGGCTTACTTTATGATGGAACTAGAGTGGATAAAATCATGAATAGTCCCCAAACTAAAATAATGCTGATTATAAGAACTTTTACTTTTCAGCATCACTGTCAGTCCAAACATGCATCCAGATCAGTAAGAGAAAGGCTTCTGCAGAAGAACATTTCAGAATAGCCAAATATCAGAAATGAATCAAACAAAATATCTGTGAGGTCACATGAAAAGAGTTATGGGGAAGATATTGTCAAAATCTTATAGATTTTGGGGGACATTTTGCAAGACTGGACCAATATTATCACGTCAATATGTGTCATGGTGATAGACTCCTAAAGGTAAATTACAGAAACTGAACCAATAGGTGTTTCGGCAAAGTTTCAGTTTGTATGTGCACAGCTCACAACCAGCTTGATGCAGCCTATTGTTTTTTTTATATTTTTTTCCTCTTCTTATAGATTTGTTTGTTAAGTTTTGACAGGTATATACACGAGTTGTGAAATAATTTATCATAGTTTCATACATCCCCCCAAAGCCCTGTTGTCATTTAAACAGGGCTATGTTGACATATTATATCCATGGATGTCAAGGGGAGACAGCTGAAATTCTTTCATTTAAAAAGCACAAGAAGGGAGCATCAAAAGAAACGAATCATTTGTCTTATTTTGCCTCCAATTTTTCCAATGAAGTAAGATTTCACCTAACCATATAGCGCTGCACGAGAAGGAATAAAAATACCACATCAATATCAATGGATAGCAAAAGGCAATTTAAACAATGTGATGTGATCAGAATTTTTTAAACAGCATATCAACAATTGCTCACTCTGTAAAGTAATAACCATTGTAGTTATATCATTCAATTTATTTAGTCATTCTGAAGTCTTGTTTATGTTTAGTTCACTGACAAATTACCCAAAAATGCTTCACTGGAGCAAATGATTTTCCATATAAATGTATGAAAAAGCCTTAAAAACTGCCCTCTTTCCCCTGTAACGTCTTTTGCTTCTTGGTTGTATAGCCAATAAGAGCAGAACTGATATTTGAATACAGTAATAGAATATAAAAGTTTATAATGAATGTTACAACACCCTAAGTGAAAATCATTTCAATATGACATAGACGGGGATTGTGAAAAAAGACATTTAGAGCATCCGGTATGCTGTTTTAAACGCATGTCAAAGCAGAAAACATTCATTTTTGTTTTAAAAAAAACAACATAGATATTTGCTTAGTCATTATGTGTTAGTGAGCATCCATCTTGATCCCTAAGCAAATGTTTAACTGTCTTTATGCAATGGTAAGGTCCAAGTCATGTGTCCAAAGCCTCAGCAGATTTCAGTTCAATCTCAGAGTGATTAGCAAGGCTTTTCAGTCTATCCTTAGTGTCCCTTGCATCTGATTAGCAGGCAGGCCAACGTCTGCAGGAAAGCTTTTGGACTGGTTTGCAGATGCTTGCAACACTCCTGGTGTTTCTTTAGGAACTTCCATCACACTTTCTACAGCTTTGGGACTATATTTCATTTTTGCCTTGTATAATTTACTGGATTATGGCTGTATGTAATGTAAGTATTCTTCTTATTAATATTCACCTTATTTTAGCTGAACTGCTCCATTGCTTTGATATTGCTATCAGTTTTTTTTTTCTTTGCAGGATGGTAGTTTAATTTTGCTGGTTAGAAATTTTTCCAGACCTTTTGACCAACACAAGACCTAAGATATATAACCCATTAATCAAGGAGTCCACAGCCTTGTATATTATTAAGTAAAGACAAAGGAAACTTTTACATTATTAATTCAGCGAATAGAAGAAGGCACTTTATTAGTTTTGCAACAGATAATTTACAAAAAAAATGTACTCTGCTCTTTTGTTTCTACCACCATTCAGAAATATGTAGATTTTTACGCATTTGAGGATTTGACTCCCATTAAATTCACAGACCAGGACAGTATTACCAAGGAATATTAATATTTATGTGGTAAAGATAATCCACTACTGTAGGTAATGATGTGGCATTGAAACATATGACAAAGTATATCCTGTGGACAAAAACAGGGCACATTTTATTTTTGATTTCTAAAATTCTGAATTAACAGAATAATAAGCCTTTTGTTCTAGATATATTTTAAATAAAATGCACGAGTTGCTTATAAATGTGAAAAATTCAAATAAAATGTTGAATGCATGATCTAAAGGCATTGTAGTAAATGACTTTTCCTGGCCATGTTTTTCCACAATGATTTTTTACTATAATAAAGCGTTGCTAATAGAAAAAAAAAAGAGGTTGACAGACACAGCAGTTCTTTATGAATGTCAGTCAAGCTTAGCCTATTTTACCACTTCCAAAATTTCTTGATTTCCATTTTATTGTTGACAAGAAGGCATTTCATTTCTTCAGAATTGTCCTCAACCCTCTAAGTACTGCCACAATAGGAATACATTGTGCTTAGTGATATTTTGACTATGGTTAGTAATCCCTGGATTTTTGTTGCAGGAGAATCTGGCAAACAGTCTATTTATGTCAGAGAAGGAGACAATCACCAAGGTAAAGTCCACTTTCACTGCTTGTACAGACGTAAGCGTGTTATTTAAAGTCATTCGGAGGATTTATTTGTGGCTTTATAGCTATTATCCGTGCCTTCATTTACCGTTTGATCTCCGCACCAGTCAGTACAATCCCTATGTAAGAACCATGTCCTTTGCATCCTGCTTAAAATGGGAACGATAATTGTAGATTACGACTATTTTTATCTGTCAGCGCTGCAAGCCAAGCCATTAAGGAGTCTGCTGTGCTTGAAAATTAACCAAAGTAGTCTGAGTCTGAGAGTTTACTTTATGATGTCATTATTATCATAGTGTACTGGTCTGGTAAATTTCTACTTTTCTGGTTGTCCACCAAGATTCTTAGTAGAGCAGTTGGCGATTTTTAACAAGAGCACCCAAAATGCTGCAAGTTTTCCCTCTCAATAGTCTTTGAAAACTTACAATTGTATCAAACTGATCCAGAAATGATCTTCCTGCGAGAACATTTCCGTACAGACCAGATATTTGGAAAAAAGAAGATAAATAAAAAGAAAAGTTGTGGCAGACTGTTGTTAAACTTATGAGATTGGTCATGGTACAATTTAAATAAGAAGGCTGTGTTAGTTTTTTTTTTTAATATATGTTAGACATAAAATGAGAAAATCATTTACAAATTTACATATTTGGACATGCTCGATTGCACTTTCTGGGTGCTTAATTTCCAGGAAGATTGTTATATTCAAAATTAATTTTCAACACATCTGCATCTACACCGTTGCCATATTCTACCTCCTTGGCATAAAATTCTGTGTGCATTAGTATTTTAGCTGAAATAATTGTGCCATTGTAACATTTTTAGTTAATATATCTCACCCCTTGCTGCCTTCGTAAGCATGTCTTCAAGTTTTTCATGACTTTCTCATCTTTCTTTTAGTGTTGGATTAAGGGGAGTCATGAAGAAAAGTTGCAGACTTCTCTAGGCTGCTTGTGAAAACCATGTCAAATATCCATCGGAGTTTATCCGACCACCTTCTCCTGCTCTTCTGACATCTCAGGCCCAATCATCAACGTCGCGATACGCCAAAATGTCCCGTCGCAAGTGCAACTTCCACTGCTTCAATGCAGTTGGAGGAGAAGGCTCCCACAAATCCTCTCACCCTTTAGATCATCACACCACCCGGCTACCAAAGATATCGCAGCATGGCATGGGGGACTATCATGAATTAGATCAGGAATGCTGTCTTTGCTCCGCATGTCGACACGCGCACACGTTAGACGATGTAGAGAACCAGCTGTTGCCTTTCTACCACGCACACCCACCATATTATCATCATCTCCCACACCAGTATGTTCTTAGTGGGCCAAGCAGACATGAAGAGACTCACTCAGCCTATGACTGTCACCTACATCACCAAAATAATAAAAAGATTGTGCTGGTGAAAAACAGCGACCCTTCATTTAGGAAGACCATAATATTGCATCGTAGGGGTCTGCGCAGCTTTGGTCTGTTCTTGGAAGAGGTTTCTGAACTCATGCAGTACCACATCAGGAAGCTGTACACTCAAGAGGGCTGTAAGGTAAGATGAACTAGATAGGGCGACTCCAAGTTAGTTTTACTCTTTGTTGTAGTTTTCTATTACTTTAATTTATTGTTGAAAGTTTTTTCTTTTATTTAATTTAGAAACAAAATGCTCAAATCAAATGATCATAGTTATGCTAGGAATATATTTTGCTTGCATTGTTTTGGTATCATAAAAATAAAAGAAAAAAATTATTTAATGTTACAACCATGTTTATGGGAAAGACTGAAAACTAGAGTGAAGCTAAGAGCTGCAGTGACAGAATAAGCACAGATCCAAATCCAAACTGCAGGCTAATCAGATCCACAGGTTAAGGCATGAGTGACGCAAGTCAATCATTATAATCCTACGTAACTTTTTATATTTTAAGGCTTAGTGAATATGTCAAAATATGCCATTAAGCAAAAAGGATAACATCTCAAATGAATTCAGATCAGTTTGAACACTTAAGATAACCTGAAATATTATCACATAACATCTTTCACTTACTTTAGGCAATGGATGAATATCTTATTATAGCTTACAGTAAATTACACAAGAACCATATTTTGATCCAGCTAAGTACTATTTTACTAGTACTAAAGAATATAGAAAGTAATTACACAATAAGCAGGTGTTTAATACTTCTAATTACATGAACAAAGGATTTTAAAAATCCCCCTGCTTATGAATTGACCCTGAAGTATAATTTGTGCTTTTAAGGAACATATTCAAAACAGCTCTTAATCTGGAGACAAAGCCTTTGTTAAATAGCAAATACTATCCTCCCCTGGTATGGGCATAATCCAATCCAGTTGACAGTGTTTACTTAAATTATGCTAGTAAATAAAATCTCATGCACAAGGAGAGAGGGTAGTTATCGGTGTGGCAAAATAGGCATAAGTGGCATTAATAACACCAGTGTCTTAAGAAGACATTGGTATTATTTATCACGTGAACTAAGTAGCTTTTATGAGTCAAGTGGGGTAGGGATTATTAGTGTGTGTGTATGAGGGAATGAAATGGGGATATTCCTTCACACAACCATTCAGATTGTGGATATCTCCCCAAAAGCCCATTAATCTTTGTCGAATCAGAGCTATTTTTGAGCGAGGAGAAACAGGTCAATGTTGAAACTTTGCTGCTTTGATACCAGAGGTGTTTCAGAAATGTGACTTCCAATTAATTATCTTCACCTGGGCTTTGTGTGACCACAGATGAAGCCATTCATCTACCTTCTCTGAGACTAGATTTAAAATTTGAAAGTGCAAAGTCATCAAAACCAAATACACATGAGCAAAATGAAAACAATTCAATATTTCAACCTGCTTGTTTTTTTTGTTTGTTTTTTGCCATTTCCCTGTTGCCAATATAAAACCTTGGCAGCAGTATTTAATGCTGAAAAGCGTACATGGAAAACTGGTGAAGTGCTATATGTGTGTTAGACATTGTACAGCTTCTACTTTCAAATATTAGATTGGTCAGTCAGTTTAAAAAACTATTAATCCAAAGTTGCACTCAGTTGAAATAAAAATAAATGTTACCAGAACCTATAAAAATATACTTATGTCTATTATAATTGCATATAATTGCATAATTATATCTATTATGCAATAAAATAACAAAGCAATACTTTTTAATGAAACAACACAATTCTAAGCCAGAATAAGGTTTTTGATTTGACGAATCATTTCTTAAGGAGAAGGTAACAGATGTAGTGACAGGAATCAAGCTAGATACCATTAAGTCAAAAATCACAATAATATATTAAAATCAATCTTAGTATGAACAGGAAGTCAGAACAGTTAAGGAAATATTGTGTGTATGAACACTAGTTTTCTAATTTCTGTTAAAAGGCATCTGAGAGCATTCTTTACGATATATCAGATCTACAACTCCTTAAAAGGCATTAGAATAAGTCAATTGTGATAAAAGCATCACAAGTTATTTTAGAAAATAAGCATTCAGCTTCATTATTAAAATTTACTAACCTGCAAAACTAGACATTTGTTATCAAAATATAAAAGATGTGTTGAAAATTTGAGTTTTCAAAGCTAATTTTAGGTATTAAGTAAAAGGTCTAAGAATATTGTTAACATTTTAAATACAACCTAATTGCACATATGCAACTTCTGTGTGGGTTTTATGTCTTTATTACAGTTCATTAAATTTTCTAATAATTTGGGGGTCTTATTCTCATGATCAAATAGATTGTGATATCATCTGGAAACAAGTGGAATAGCATCTTAAATTTACTAAACACACCTCAGGGGCAGCATGTACAATAAGGAGCTCCTAATTTAATTGGTGGATTGGTGTTGTCTGTTGAGTTTAAAATGAAACAATGCTTTTCTCTTGCAGATTGACAGCGTACAGAGCCTTCTGCAGTGCCCAGGTGTTCTCGTTTGTGTGGGACGGGAGCCTTCTCACCCATTAGTCATGGAGGATTTTGAGAAAACATCAAGCTGTAAACTTCCAAAGCTAAGTGGGAAGTCATGTCCCACAGAACGCACTGACAGAAA
This sequence comes from Xiphophorus couchianus, assembly GCF_001444195.1. NCBI lineage: Eukaryota > Metazoa > Chordata > Actinopteri > Cyprinodontiformes > Poeciliidae > Xiphophorus > Xiphophorus couchianus. The sequence goes on along the minus strand of NC_040242.1, from coordinate 12,607,475 downwards.
TGAAAGTAAGTGAAACAATTTTGTTTGTTCACAGAATAATCTTTTGACCCAATAGGAGTTAAGTTAAAGGTCGAAGAATTGTCTTCATTGCCAGACACATTTTCATTTTATTATCTGTTAGATTCTATGCCATCAAAAGCAAGCAATTCTCTGACTTTTGGTAAATGACCACAGATGCAAAAGAGGACTAATTATTTTATTTGCTTCTTCCCTACTGCTGTTTGATTAATTAAGGACTCACCACAAAGACAAGTATCATTCTCCCAAAGCTGGGAGATGACAAGAGAGCCACCAAGCACTCAGTATCATCTGACAAATCTGTACCAGATGGAAGAGACTCTCCGGACTTCATTAATTCCTGCCCACCTAGTGGCAACAGTGTGAGAGAAGATGACATAGAAAAACGGGTTCGTGTTAATAAAGATGGAAGTTTATCCATGGAGATGAAAGTGTGCTTCAGACTACCAAATGACGAAATGTTACACTGGTCTACAACAGTAAAAAAGACAGCAGGGAGAACCCATGACCACATCAAAGCCCACAACGACCCTAATCTAGCACAAATTAGCGATATGAACTGTTCAGAATCAGAAATCATGTCTGCTGATGAGGCTTATTTCACGCAGCGCTATCAGGGGCACAAGGAGAAACCTCACTGTCCTTACAGCTGCAGCCACTGCCAGGGTCATGAGACATGGAAAAATTTACCAGGGGCACATGGTGCAAGACGGTGTAGTCATACTTCTAGTTCAAGTGCATCCTCACGTACAGTGGTTTCTAGAAAGACAGTGATTGAAAAACAAACCATGTCGAGATCAAGTGAAGAGCTTGCAGACCAAGTGGTGGAGACATGTATTATGGAAAGTATTGAGGCAGCTGAAATGGTGGAGTTTTGCACCAGAGGGAGAGGGAGGGAGACGTGTTCACCAAAGTGCAATGTGAAACTATCCACTGTGGAAAATGGTGAGACCACTGGTTTATATAAGTTTCCAAAGAACATTGATCTCAAAACTGCTCAAGAATCAAACCAAAAGGAGGAAGAAGAACCTGGATCTGCTACATGTGCAGGCGATGTTGATGATGGGTCATTTTCCCAAACTTGCAACCCTGACAGAAAAGAGACTAATGGAAGTGAAGTGTTGGATTCAGGGTTGCCTTTTCCAAATCCATCTCAAGTCCCAAAAGATAAAGCATCAAAAACATCAGAGAAACGTAGCAAGCCAAAAACTTCAAAACCTTCTCATATCTGCCACTGCGGAGAACCCGAAGGAGTTCAGATCGAACCAAAAGAAAAAAGTACAACCAAAGATTTAGAAGAAGGTCAGATGCAAAAAGTTGAATCGAATGCTATGTCTGTAAAGTCACATGCAGCTTGGAGTTCCTATAAATTAGAAGAAATTCAGAAAGTCGACTGTTCAGAAGAGGGGAGAGGATCCAAAAGTGCCATGTCAGTTAATTCAAATGCCTCAACAAACTGCAGTTCTGCTGTTCCAGATGGTTTAACTGAAGGATTTCAAGCATGTGACGACAAAGAAAAGAAAGAGAGAACGTCCAGTAGTCTATCTGTGAAATCCTTTAAGTCCACTAAATCTGTAAAGGCACCACCACCACAACATCAGCCAGAAGAGGATGTGGAAGAACAGGCTGAGGATGATTCAGAGCTGAGGACACAGAGTTCACTGTCAGCTTTATCCAGTGTGTCTGCTGAATTAAAAAATATAGTACAAGAAGAATCAGAGGAGGAGGACAATCAGGTTACAGCTGAAGAAAACAAGGACAATAGTACAATATCAAGGAAGTATAATCGTTCAAGAACTCCAGAAGATAAAACTGAGGAAAACCTAGAAGACAATCAAGTTGATGGAGGGACTAGATCAAGTTTAATGTCTGCTGCTTCTGGGAAGTCAATACTCAAGTCAGTATCTCCAACATCCAGGACATCTGTGAGAGCAAATAGTCCTTTGTCAGCAAAATCCAGAGAATCAAAGACCCCTGAGCTTTATGATACAAAAAAGGCAGACATCAAGAAAAATGATAACACTGAAGATGAGAATGAACAGAGACCACAAAGCAAGCTGTCAGTCAAATCTGAAAAGTCTGTCAAATCAAACATATCTGCAAAATCAAGCAAATTAAATCAAACAAAGGATTATTATTGCAACATTACAGAAATATCAGATACTTCTGAAGCAAGAGCATCAAGTGTGGCATCAGAAGCATCATCTGGGTCAAAATCTGTGATAACAACTGAACAAAACTCCTGTGGAGATAATGGGACAACTGAAAGAGCAGGGAGTGTCATGTCAGTAAAATCTGGCCAGTCACACACCTCTGTCGTATCTTTAAAATCAGAAACCTCTCAAGTTTCAACAACTCACTCTGGTCATTTGTGTGATGAAAGAAATGATCTGTATGCTACTGCGGGGAGATCAAGTTGCATGTCAGATAAATCCATTAAGTCAAACATTTCAGCAAGATCAAGTAACCTGAAAGTCAGTGACAAGTTGAATAAAGACAATGTGGCAGATGAGGAGCAGCAAGGATCTAGTGCTATGTCAGCAAAATCAAATGTGACAACCGAATCAACCTTCTCTAAAGCTTCAGAAAAATCTAATCTGTCAAAGCAAAGTGATGCTGTTGTTGAAGGAACCTCTGGAGATCATACTGAACAAAGAGAAAGAGCTCCAAGCAATATATCAACCTCATCTGCTCAATCCTCAAAATCACATGCTTCTGCAGCATGTATAGAGAAGGATGCCTCTGAAGTTTGTTCTAATCCCTCTGACAGAATATTTAATGAAGAAGAGGGGAGATCAGTGAGCTCAATATCGGTCCAGTCAGTTAAGTCAAATATCTCTTTAAAATCAGGTAGAACAAACTGTTCTACTTGTACTCAAGCTGCTGATGCCACTGAGTCATTTCTTCAAGATAGTGAGGAAACAAATTCTGAAAACAGAGCAGAAAATTGTACATCAACCAAATCAGTTGAGTCACAAACAGTGAGACCAGCAAGTGCTACATCCACAAAATCAAAAAATTCTACTAAATCTACCAAATCAAATACTTCCAACATATGTTCAAACAAAAGGCCTGGTGAAGACACCACTGAAGAGGCAATTCCAGAGAGAGCTCCGAGTGTACTTTCAGTCGGATCTACAAAGTCAGCTATTTCCATTGAATCTACAAAATCAAAATGTTCTACCCATGATTGGCAGGAGAAAAGCTCTGGTGAAGAAAATGACAAAGAGCTGCTTCAGGAAAGACCAACAAGCAAAGGGTCACATGTTTCTGAGAGGTCTGTAAAGTCTGCAGAAAGACCACATAGTGTTTTATCAGAGAAATCAAACGTTTCTGATATTGAGTCATGTGCATCTGTTGAAATTTCTGATAACAGAGATTGTGAAAATGCCACTGAACAGAGAGCTCAGAGTGCACAGTCAATGGAAACTGTAAGGTCAACTACATCTGCCAAATCTACTAAGGCACCAGAACATGATGAACTTCATGAAAACATAACTAATGATGATGAAATGGTGGAAAGAGCTGCAAGTAACATGTCTGCCAGATCAGAAAAATCAACCAAATCAAACATTTCAACAATTTCTAAACGGTCAAAGGTTGATACAGGTTGCTTGGAGGTTGTCTGCCCTAATGAAAGGGTTGTTGAAGGAGAGAATGAATGTAGATCAGTGTCACCACTGTCAGTTGACTCGATTGTTTCGACTAAATCAAATAAGTCGATGCACTCAGCTAGAGGAGAGGAAGATGGAAGACTTGTCAATGAAGAAGAGAGACACATGGTGCATGGTGAGGAAAGACCACCAAGTAGTATGTCAGCCAAATCCATCCAGTCATCTGTGTCGGAAATATCAATAAAGTCTGCAGGAAGAACACCAAGTTCTTTGTCAGCAAAATCTGTAAAAACTAGCACTACTGGGGCTTGTTCAGGAAAGTGCCCTAATGAAAGTAACACTGAAGAAGCACAAGCAAGAGCAGAGAGTGTGATGTCATCCAAAACTGAAAGGTCAACAAGCTCTGCCAAATCAAACAAATCAAAAGGACTGGGAAGTCGAGGAGATTATATGGTCGATGATAATGGACAATTGGAGAGATCCCCAAGCAATTTGTCAGTCAGATCAGAAAAATCAACAAAATCAAATGCCTCTAAAGGAAGCAAAAGATTAAAAGTTTCCAAACTCTGTTTGGAAAATGAGGCTCCAGATTCTGAAGAAAGAGCTGCAGGCAATGGACGTGAAGACAAACCTTTATCACCTCAGACAGTTAAATCAAATACATCTATAAAATCAATTAAATTAAAATGTTCTACTGATACTCCACTTGCAAAAAGGTCAGACAATTTTAATTCAGATATTGAAAATGACAAAGAGGCAAATATAGAAAGAGCACCAAGCAGAACGTCAACAATTTCAATCCAGTCAAGTGTCTCGGAAATTTCTACCAAGTCTGAAGAGAGAGCAGCAAGTGGTTTGTCAGAAAAATCACACGCTTCAGTGATATCAGACCTAAAAAATATTTCTGAAGTACCATCTGAAATACCTGCCCCTTTTGATGAGGTAGGCAGTGAAGATGAAGAGAGAACAAGTGTCATGTCAGTCAAATCAATTAATTCATCAGTTTCTGATAAATCAACCAAATCAGCAAGTCTGGATTGTGAGAAACACACAGAGAGATCATCCAGTAACCTGTCAGTCAAATCAGGGAGATCAGAGAAATCAAATGCATCAAAAAGATCAAAAGTTTACGAAGTTGATTTGGAGAACAGTGCTGACAACTCTGATGTAAGAATTGTCGAAGGGGAGAGTGAAGGAAGCACCATTAGTATGGTGTCTGCTCAGTCTGTAAAATCAGAATGTGAAAGGTGTGATGATGAACATGAAAATCCCAAAAGACCACCAAGCAGCACCTCAGCTAAATCCGTCGTCTCACATATATCTGAAAAATCTGTCAAGTCAGCAAACAGACCTACAAGTGCTTTGTCTGCAAAATCAGCAAAGTCAGACACTTCAGCAAAGTCTGTCAAATCAAATATATCTGATGCGATGTCTGGCAAAACTGTGGAAAGTCAAGAAAGAACAAACAGTGTTCTGTCATCTAAAACTGCAAAGTCAGCTACGTCAACAAAATCTTCCAAAGTAAAAAAACATACAAGCCCAACAGAAGAAGATGATTGGGAAAATGAAGACAGAAATCCGAGCAGTATGTCTGCCAGGTCAGTGACATCAGCAAAATCAAACATCTCTAAAGTGTCCAAGGAATCAAAAGCCTCTGCTGTTACTTGTGAGCTAAATGCTAAAAGTGATAATGAAGATGACTGTCAAGAAGAGCACAATGAAAGCAGATCACTGAGTTCAATGTCAATCCATTCTGTCATGTCAGATATTTCTACAAGATCAGGCACGTTGAAATGTTTAAGTGATAATCCAGTTCAAGAGCTCATCACACGATCAAATTCAGTTATTTCTATAAAGTCAAATAGCTCTGGAGTTTTTTCTGATACTAACCAAACTGGGGAGAGAACAGATAACAGATCAGAGAGTGCAATGTCTGCAACAGAAGAATGTGTATGTGGTCTTGATCAGGTAGAAAGACCAGCAAGCAGTTTATCAGTAAATTCTGCAAAATCAGCAATGTCAAATGTTAATGGGACATCTACAAAATCAAAAACGTCTAACATTCCCTCTGATCATGAACAGGAAATTACTGCTTCGGATATTGAAGAGGAAGGAAACTTGTCATCATCACAGGTGACCAAGTCAAATGATTCTGGTTGTTCAAAAAAGTCCAGATGCTCTGATGTTGCAGCTGCTCAGAGCATTGAGACCCCCAATGGAGACAACAGTGATGAAAAAATGCAAGACAGAGCTGAAAGCTGTACATCTGTTAAAACAGGTCGCTCCCATGTATCTGAAAGACGCATTGGATCTAAAGCCTCTAGTCAGGCTAATGAAGGGGTGGATGAACATGAAAAAAGAAAAGAGACTGCATCCCACACTTTAACGGTTGAACTGGCAAAATCACTGTCCACAGAGACAGAAACGTCTGTGAAATCTAGTGGCTCAAACACTGATGGTGTACTAGCTGAAGATTATGTTGCAGAAAGTGACAGCATTGTAGAGAGAGCAGGAAGTCAGGTGTCTGACAGATCTGCAAAGTCAAAATCTTCAACAAAATCCAAGAGATCAACAGGGGGAGATTTAGGTAAAGAAAACTCAAAAGAAGAGAGCTTTGAAAGACCACTGAGTTGCATGTCTACTAGCTCAGTAAAGGAGTCAGTTGAGCAAGCTGCAAGTACAAGGTCATCAAAACCAAACATTTCAAGAATTTCAGCAACTGTTTCTCAGGTTTCGGACACTACTCTCAATGATGAAAACACTAATGAAAGGTCATCAAGCAACATCTCAACAAATGTAAAAACTTCATCAAGAGTGACAACGCCATCTGACGTTACTTCAGTGGACGGCACTTCAAATGGAGAAGGAAAAACACAAAGACCTCCAAGCACTTTGTCAGCAAAATCTGCTAAATCTTCAAAGTCCAGTAAATCTACCAAATCTTCTAAGTTACAAATCTCTAATAAACCAGATGAAGAAATAAGTGTGGAAGACATGAAGCGTCCACCAAGTAATTCATCAATCAAATCAACAATATCAAGGCATTCAGATGGCGGATCAAATAATTCTGAATTCTTAGCCATTTCTCCTGAAAATGTTGCTGATGAGAACACAGACGACATTGAGATAAAAACGTTTAGTCCTGTTTCTGCTAAATCCCTTAAGACAAATGTATCATCTGTCTCCACAAAATCAAAAGCTTCACATTCACAAAAAGCCACAGAAGATCAGTCACAGAGGTCTCACAGTGTGTTGTCAATAAAGTCTGACACTTCTTCAAGAACCATACAGTCAAATGGATCTTGCATCACCCCTGGGCAGAAGACTGGGATGGATGAAGACAATGAGTCAGAAGCAAAATCAAGCAAATTAATAGATCCTGATATTCCTAAGGAAGAATCCAACCCCCACAATGATGAAAACGCTTCAGAGAAATCTGAGGGAACACAGAGTCGTACATCAACAAAATCCCGAAAATCCAAAAATTATTGTGTCCCAGTCGAAGAAAGTTCTACATATGTGGAAGAGAGAGCATTCAGTCCTGTGTCGACAAAATCAGCAAAATCTGATCCATCTGAAGCACTAAGCAGATCTGAAGTGCCCTCGGTAACAATTGAAGAGAGTGAAGACAGATCCCCTACTGGCACGTCGTCAAAGTCCAAGGCTTCAGGGCGTTCAAAAAAGTCAAGGACCTCAGAGATTCATGGATCAAAAAGTTCAAGAAAGTCACAAAGTTCTTTGAGTGTACACTCACATATGTCTGCTAAATCTAAAAAAAACAATGTAACAGATGTCTCCACTGCCAGCGTGGTTTCTGAGAATACAGAAGAAAGTGTGACTTCTTCAGAAGTCAAAGAAGGCCCAGCTGATAAAAGAAGTTCTAAGACCAATAGGTCAAGAGAGCAGGGTAAAGAAGATGCAGGCATTTACCTAAATAAACATCCAGTAATTTGCCATGCAGACTCAGATGAAAGTGACCTGTCACAAACCCTGTCTTGTTCAGATAAAGAGATTTGTGAAACTTCCTCCCCTGGAAAATCTAAATCTTATGTTTCTGACAGGATAGCAAATGGTTCAGTAGAAGCCACAGACACTGTCTCTGATAAAGGTGGTAGAGGCAGTAAACATAAGGAAAAGGATGATGCTGGTGACTTTGACCTGGTTCCATCTATCTTACCTAATGCATCCCCCACCGAAGTAGTAAATGAATGGCTTAAAACCTTACCAACAGAGAGAGTCCTTTATGAAATGGAAGAACTTAATGAAAACAGCAATGGAGTAAAAGACAATGTTGTAGCTGAGGAAACGGATACAGCAGAAAAAGCTGAAAAGAATGAGTCTGAAGCTGAAAATTCAAAAGAAGTAAATGGCGTGGACAATGTCCAAAATGACTATCAAACATGCTTAGAGACACCAACTGAAGGTAATATCTGTACTCAGAGAGAAGATGCAAGCTTCAACTCTTCCATACAAGTTATGAAAGTACTTTTAAACCCTAAGCTTGACAGATGCAACAGTTTACCAGAAATCTCACCTGTATATGGGCGTAAGCTAAGTACCTCAGCTCAAGGTCTTTTAGATTGCCTTGTAAAGTTGCAGTTAATAGACCATGACCCTAAGAATGCAAATGAAAAGAATGAAAGATATCAGGAGCTAATGAGTATTCTTCAGTCCCTTTGGCTTTCCAATCCCTCAGAAGAGGAACATTTACAAAATACTAGCGATCATCATTCTGTTGAGGGGGAGTACAATCACACCTCATCCTCTGGTGTGGATGTAAACAGTGGATCCACTGGTTCTGGGAAGAGTAGTGATGGAGTGAAGAACAGTAACAATGTAAACATTGATGGATCTCAACCTCAGAACAGTTTAATAGAGAAAACATACAATGAAACAGATGCCCAGTGGAAACCAGAAATAGAAGAAGTAAACCAAGAAGAGGAGGATCCAGCCACAGATGAAACGATAAGAAGTAATGATAGTCCAAGAGAACCACCTGAAACACCATCGTCCTCGAACAAAAGTTCTGGAGAATCCAGCAGTAATGATGAAAAACTCTCCAAGAAATTATCTCAAGATTCTGATCCCGTTTGGGTGCTAACTTTGCTAAATAAAATAGAGAAGCAGTTTATGACACATTATATCAGCGCAATGAAAGAGTTAAAAGTTCGATGGAGCCTCGGAGATACCGATCAGCTTGACACAATGATAGAAGAACTCAAAACTGAGGTGCACAACAAAATTCAAATAAGCATTGACAGAGAAGTGAGGAAAATTGAAGGCAGAGTAGGGTTACCAAGACCTCCAACAGAAGCAACATCCAGAACATCAAATAAACAAACAGAAGAAAGAAGACCGGGGGTGAAGCTCAAGCTCCAACAGTCAATGGATTCACAAGGTGAAAAAAGCGATTCAACAACAGGGACATTATACAGTGACCAGCGAGGTGAAAATATTGATGAATACTGTCCATGTGAAACATGTGTGGAGCAAAACCTTAATTCCATACCACCTCTCTCCGTGGAAGTAAGAAGAACTGCACCTGTTGTTACGGACTATGACCTGAAAAGGATTCCGCTGAAGAATACCGCAGTTGATTGTGCAGCTCCCTGTGGAAATGACGATGACACAATGACAGCGGAAACACTTGTTGAAAAAGTTATTATTGGAGCAATAAAGGAAGTAGAAATCAATAAAACGCAACAAGTTGGAGAGGAAGCCTTTGAATTTACAGCAGATGAAAAGGAAGGAGATGATGCCTGCCTAGACGATCAGACAACTACTGAAGAATCAGTTAAGGTCTTTGCTACAGACAATGAGGAGAAGACAGGCACAGAAGGCGTTGAAAGACCAGGAAGTGAGAGTGGAGCCATACATACTGAAGAAACTGCTTCAGAAGAAGTGACTGATGATGCAATCACACCAGGTGGAGAAAGTGGATTCAATGTGAATAGTGAAACAGCAGAGAAATATACAGATATGTTGAGCAGCGTGTCTGAGGATGAGGATGAAGAAGAAATAACTGCGGCAATGCCAGTTAAATATATCACTGCTTCTACTAAACAGTTTCCTAACCATGCAAATGAAGTACATGATGATACAGTTGCTTTTGCTAATGCTGATGTCCAAAGCAAAGAAGAAACAGAGAAAGATGTTTCAGTGGAAGCGTCATCGCCAACCAAACTGGAAGCTTCCCAGGAGGATGCAAAAATGGATTGGGTAAAGTTGAGGAGACAGTTGCTCCCATCAGTGCAAATAATTGTTCACATGAAAAATAAGAAACAATCAATGATGAATGCTAAGAATAATGATACAGTTACGATTAATGAAATGGTGAAGGATCAGACTGAAGAAGAAGAAGTAGAAGAAAGTGAAGCAGAAACTGATGTGGTACAAGACACTATAATCTTAAGTGAAAATGAGCCATCAGAAGAGATTGAATGTAGCGAGACTGAAAATAAAGAACCTGCAGTTGAGGTTAGTGTAGCACAAACATCTGATGTCAAATCCAGCGAAGAAGAGAATCAGGAGAGTTTCTTAGAGGTGGGATCTAATGCAACCTTGTCGGAAGATGAAAAACAAGCTATGGAAATATCCTCAGTAGCCACGAGTGAGCATACACCTGTGGCAATCTTAACTAACCACAAATATGACATAGAGGAAGTCAGGCAAGGTACCAGTACCACTAGTGACCAGGACTCTGCGGAGGAGTCAGGTGGCAGCAGCGATGAAGATGAAAGTGAAGATGAAAGGGAGGGCACAATTAATGAATTATCGAGTAAAGAAGAGGAAGAAACAACTGGCGATGAGCTTTCTGTTACAAGTGAAACAAAACTGCAAAAAAACCAAGTCTCTGCAGTTGGATATGAAGGCACAAAAAAACCCAATGAGGCAGAATCAGAGGTTCAAGCATCAGAAAAAGAAGAGTTTGAAGAGGACAGCACAGTTGATCAGGAAGAGACAATTTCTCCAGTCAATTCTAATGACTCTCCTGATGAGAGTGAAGCAGCCGTAGGTGAATCCTCTGGAGAATCAGACGAGGGCGCAACAACAGAAGATGAAACGGATGTTAAAAAACAAACTGCAGTCACAGGAGAAGATGAAACTGTAATAGCAGCCAGTCCTGATCAATCTGATTGTGAGGAAGCAGGGCAGGTCACTCCACAAGAGGATACAGATGCAGAGGCTCATAAGGGTTCTTCAACTAAAAGTGAAGATGAAAATGAAGAATCAGAGACAGCTATAAGTGAGCATAAATCAGAGAAAGATTCAGCAGAAGGAACCGACACAGATGAAGAGAAGCTTCCCGCTGTCAGTGCAGATGAGTTTGTAGATGAAAACAGGGATTCATCAACAGAAGATGAATCATCAGAAGAAGACAATGAAGAAGCAACCACCAAAGATGATATTTCTACTGATAAAGAGATTTTTCCGGCACAAAATGGTGAATCAAAAGTTGTGACTCCTAAAGAGGAAGCTACAGCAGAGAGGACGGAGAATGAAGAAGTAGAAACAGCTGACGATGAAGAAAGTGGCACTGCCAGTGAGAATGACTCTGCAGAAGACATAAACGGCACCACAAATGACGACGACAATGCAGAGGACAATGAAGACATGAGTAGTGAACTGTCAATTGAATATGCTGAAAATCAGACAAAAGGTGAGCAGACTGGGGAAGAAGCAACTGTAAAAAGTACAAGTGTGCACAAATTTGAAGAAGCAGAAGAGGAAGAAGCGGTTGACTGTAAAGAAGAAACGGATAAAGTAAAACATATACATGATCTTGGTCTCGCAAGTGAAGCTGAAGACGACCAAGAAGATGAGATTGATGAAGATACAACTGAAAATGAATCTGGTAAGGATGAAGTGGAAGAAACCACAAGCAGACAGGGATCTGACTCAGAAGATGAGACAAATGAAGAGAAAGAAGATAAGCTAAAAGAACAAAGTATTGAGGCCACTGATGCTGAAGAGGAAGATATGGTCAAAAGCAAGAGTGACTCTGTAGAGGGTAACGATGCTTCTTCAAGTGATGAAACTTCAGCTGCAGAAGCAGAACATGAAATCAACAAGGCCTATAATGTAGCAAACGAAAAAGAGTCAGAGCAAACCTCAGGTGGTGAAGAGTCTGATGTTTCCTCAGAGACTAATCCTGAATCTACATTCGAAGGAAGTTCCAAAGCTGTGAGTGAAAATGAATCTGAGGCAGAAGGCAGCAGCTCAGCAATAGATGACAAAAAGTCTGCAAACAACTTAAGAGCAGGCAAACGTGAAACCACAGCTCAGGAGGACACATCAACAGTTAAAGATGATGATGATGATGATGATGATGATAATGAGTCAGGAGAAGAGGAGTCTGAAGATGAGGTTGTAGATACAACTCCACAAGAATGTACTGATGAAAGTGAGTCTTTGAGTCAGGCTGAACCTGTTGAGCAACTTTTATTGGCCAAAGAACTTGAATCATCAGGAAAAATGGAAGAGAGCATTGAAGTTTTTCAAGAAGAAAAAAGCCAAGAAGATAAAACACCTCTTGAAGAATCTGAATCAGTCGAAAATGAAAGTGACTCTGAATCCAAATGTGAAGATTGCTCTGAAGCTGTCACGAAAGGACAAGAAGATTATAAACTAACAGATGAAGATGTGAGTGAAGTAGAAATGATTGGCAGCGAAATTACAAAGAGAGACAGTGGAGAAAAATCCAGATCTAAAGATCAGTGTGAAGAAGAGTGTGCATGTGAAGGATCTGCAGACGAAGCAGAAGATGAATCTGGAGAAGAGAAGGAGCCACAATTTACTGAAAACAAAAATGCCACAACAGCTGCTTTGAATGACAGTGTCAAGGATTCTGAAAAGGAAGATGAAGATACTGACACAGCCATTGATGGCTGGAGTGGAAGCTTAGGAGACTCGGCTGATGGAGAAGACGAAGCTGAGGAAGACTCAGAACCTGGAGAAGACACTGCTGATGGAGAGAAGCCTTTTGTTGCAGACAAGCTGGGGAGTTTAGATGCAACTAAGAAAACTGCCAAGAAAACATTACTAATCCCTCTTGATGCTTTGATGAAAGAGAGAGCTGAGTCGGAGGATGGTGCTTTTGCTGATATTGAAGATTCTGAGACTGAGACACATGGCCAAGACGATGTTACAAGCCTCGAGTCAAAGAGTTTGAAAAAGCTATAAGTTAAAAAAAAAAAAAAAATCAAGAGATTGCTTGATGAATGTGATTCTGTCTGGAAATTGCAAATTATCTCATTCATCAGTGAAGGGAAGAAAGTCCCTTTATAGATCTGCAAAGTCAGCAAAAGATAACAACAAAGTTTAGATTGCTCTTGTAACTTTGGATCTTCTATGTTATTAGTTTCAGATAACCATAAACTGGATGCACTTTTTTGAGAATTTTAAACAGTGAAATGCTATATCTGCACTGCTGGTCATACAATTGCATGAAAAGAGAATCTGAAATACTTGAATGTACAGTATGTACTGTATTTAGCAGGTTTCCATAAACAGGATATAATTGTAGTGCATTTATTCTGTTGTGGCGGAATATATTCTCTTTGTAGGACTAAAATATGTTCGACCGCAGTTTGTCTAAATAAGTTCTATTAAAAACAAAGTCATATATTTTTCTAGTCAATAAGACAATGATTATATATATTGTCATTTTTAGCCCACAACTGTGTGGGTTCAGGGCTCACCATGGCTGCATGACAGGTAATAACAGGGATGACAGTAAATATTCATTATTGTGATGCATAATATGGTTTTTGCTCTGTTTCGTAGCCCATGCAGATGTGTATCAAAATACATTCTTCTTAAGTAAGCTTTTGCTGAGTGTACTGCAGAAACTGTAACATCTTCAAAAATAAAAACGTAAAGTGATATCTTGGTTCATTTTTGTTATCATCCCAACAAATGTAACATTTGAAAAAGATATATGTGTTGGATAGTTCTCCTATAAAAAATGGACTTTGCTTTTCCTTTACAGTTTTAAGTGATTCATGCATAAATGCAAGATGCATATCAATGTCAAGCTAGATTGTTGTGGATTAAAAAAAACATGTGTAATAAAAAAAACAAAAAAAAAAGCAAACGAAAACTTACTACTAAAAGTCAAGTCAAAAATTTCCATAGGTAAAAATATACACAGCATATTTTGTGTAAATGGTTGTTTTCTAGTCCTATTGAGCTAATATTATAATTATGAATTCAATCTAGCACTGACTTTAACAGTGTACTTTGCTGATCATTATTTCTGACTATATAGGATATTATAAGCATAATTATTTAACATCTTTATGCAGCAGGGTGACTCAGAGAGCATCCCGACCTCCATGGAGAATTCTTTTATTGTCTTTCTGCAGTGAAACCCAGACAGAGTTGATGTATGTGCCCTTCCCACAGTTTCTTGCTACGGTCTCATGTGGTCATGTGACACAGATAATTGGTGTCAGTCTGACTGACTGCTTAACACAGTAGTGGGCAGTGTGTTCCTGGTTGGAGTTGGATTTAACACTTAACCTGTGCTTGCTAGGTGTTTAAATTAAAAATAATCTGATCACAGTAAATAGCTGTGAACTGAACTAAAGGATTGTTTTTTTTTACTATTTGGTAAGAAAAAAGACAAACTGAATATGAAGAAAAGTTGTACAAACCAGCGATTCTGAGTTTTGTCATACAGAGAAAATGGCTCAGCAATTGAGAGAGTTTTATTTACGCATTGTAAGATAACTATAAACCTTTAGAGTTCCCATTACAGCCAACATGAGAAGACTGTTCAGTCTCGCATTTAGTCGATAACAGTAAAGTTTAGTTTTATCCGATTATTAAGCAAATCCAGACCATCTGAAGATATTAAAAGTTGCAAATAAATGAAAACCCATCATGTCAGCATATCTGACACACGTGAGATTTAAAAATACAAAGCTTTAGATAGTGACGTTCCAACAATGCCTTTCTATGGAAGCACATAGCACATATTCAGTGACGCCAGGCTGAGGCACATTTTTTTTAAAAATCCAGCATTAACAGACAACATATGTATGTCACATATATATGATGTGATATGCAAATGTCTCATTTCAGGCAAACTAATACATGAATCCAGATGTGTTGGCCCAAATCAATTAAAATGTAAGTAATCTTTTCAAATGACTAGAACTTTAAAATTAAACTATCACCAGTATCATTACAAGCAGCTTGTGATGAATATGGATAGATAAAATAGAATTTGATCGCCGTCCAGACAATTTTTGTCAGCAACAATTCTGGCAAAACAGTTAATTTGACAAAACAGTTCATTATGAGAGAATAATGAACTTATCATCATGTTGTGTCATAAAGTTTCCAGCTGAAAGACAACATTTTTAGATGATGTATAACTAAGTTAAAATTTGCAATTTAAACAACTCGCACCAATTCCATGTCAGATCTCTACGTCAGTACGTCAGATGTGCTCTGCCCCCAAGTGGCCAAAACAAAAAAATCATCCAACAATCAATCCATTTTTTTATTACACCTCCATCACTCAGGTTTGTGGGGTGCAAGTCATATAACAACAAACAAACAACCTGTACAGCTTTTCAGCCCATTAGAAGTCTTTACAGAGACAAATAAATATATACTTACTCTTAAGTATGTGATATGAATTACTTAAATTACTTGATATTTTTGTTCATATATTTACTTCCCCATATAGATAGTTTTACAAAAAATAAATAAATACAATGAGAGTTTAAAGCATTTACTAAGTACATAAGTGAGGAACAGTAGCTTAAAACACTAAATAATTAAACTAGGAGGAATGATCTTGATTCCTATTTTGTAAAAAAAAAAAATCTAACCAGGTAAAACAAGCATAAAGAAAACCAATAGATAAAAGGAGTTGTGAACCCTGAAAAAAAAAGAAACATGATGCTGGCTAGCTTGACACTCAGAGATTAATTTAATCTTCAAATCTTTTGGATAAGCAACGAGTTTCTGAGGAAGCACCTGCTTGCTGGCCGTTGGCAGTAATTTCCACAGTAAACACTGGAAGAGTGAGGAACGTCATCCGGAGCACAATAATATGGGGCTTTCCCGCAGCCATGTTTACCTCAGAGCAACTTGCCTGCAGAGCAGCTGCAGAGACTTGCTTCCAGCTACAGCGCTGCAGAGTCCAACAGCATAAATGTTTCAAGCCAAGTTTCAACAGCTCTTTTCAACTTTGAAAGTATACTGTGGAGAAATGCAAAATACAAATTGGACATTAATCAGAATAGATGTCATGATCTTATAATGAATATTCTCAACGGCCTGTTGAGTAAAAATCAAACATACATGTCGGTAATAATCTAAATTGACAAAAATCAGTTCATAAATGAAATTATTTGCAATGAGGTGAAGTAAATGGAAGAAAATCATTTGAAATCATGAATAAGTGTAAATACAAAAAGACACTACAAATGTTTAGGAATGGCCCTGTTTAGATCATGTTATCATGGGATACCCTCGTCAAAAACATTCTTGGAGTGTTGATTTGGTTCATTCATGCATGTCTGAGGATTCATTGAATCCTCCATAGCCGCTATTTGAAGGTGCCTAAACGTTTGCTCCCACAAATCGCAGCCAAAGCTCCTCCTTGGAGCTGCCGTCTCCAGCCGAGCTTCCACCTCACAGAGCAAAATGGGTGGATTTTTCGGAAAGACAATGGGATGGCTCAAAATCACGCCAAAGCAACACATGCAACCAGATTTTCTATAGCAGACGCCTTGATTACTGTCGTTAGCAGGAAAAGCTTTAATGCCAGATTTTACAGAAAGATTATTATCTACATTTGTTTCTCTGAACATTCGTCTTCATTTCACATAACTTATTTCAATGACTGATTTGTGTTGCTTGCATATTGGTTGTGTTGTTTCCTAAATCTGGTATGAATTTCACATTGAAGCATGCTGCAAAACAGCTGCTGATATTATATTGAAGGACAATTAGGTTTGTCTGACTGTCTCTCTCTAGGGACAGCAATACTGTGTGTTCATTGAGCAGTGGAGGTGGATTGTTGCATTTATTGTTCATCACCTTGTCTTTTTATGGCAAATAGAAAAACAAGACTTCTCACTTCATGTGTGACAGAGGATAGAACTGGTTCCCACACAGACAGGAAGCCAAAAGGGGGCCTCTTGTGATATAGAGGGGGATACATAATTAAATATGTATCACGGTGTGTTTTTGTGTGTTTCCAAGAGTGTGTATGAATAAATCACATCTCGGATAAACTAAGCAACTGCATACCTTCCTTTAAATGTTTAATTTTGCACAATTTTGCATAACATGTGTGTGTTGTATGATGTCATGTCACACACATAAAAGTATGTCTTTCAATCTTCTTTGCTTTGACTTCCATTCATTTTTCATTCATTTCTATCACCTAACCATGACCTTTACCCTCAACCTAGCCATTACCATTACCAGTATTTATACTTATATTATTATAGTATAAGCCTAACCTTAGTCCTAAACTTAACCCTTAACCCACTAACAGCACCTCTTCTTATGGGGCCCAGAGCCAGGGGAGTCCTCACAACATAGTATTTGTTTGAAAAATGGTCCTTACACTGTATCAAATACAAGGCCACACACACACACACACACACCCCTGCACATAGTTGTTACCATGTAAACAAGAGCACACAAGAGACATTTTCATTTTCATACTATGCACACTCACAATAATAATGGGAACTGAAAGCAGCAGTTGGCAGAATGTATATGCTTTTGGCACAGAGCTGGTCAGAACTATATAACCAGAAAAGACCCACGCTCCCTTTCTTTCCCACTGTTGTTCAGGTTATCCTGTGGGGCCACTTATGACCCTTCTGCAGGCAGGATGCAATGTCTGGGGACCCCAACAGAGCCGTACACAAGCATCCGCCAAGCCCTGGGAAGAAAACAAGGGCTGATGGAAAAACTAGAAGAAAGGAGTTTAAAGAGGAACAACAGTTAAAAACCAGGACGCACTCAATAACACTCACCATGCACCTGCAGCCCCTGTGTGTGTCTGTGTTTTAGTGTATGTGTGTGTTGTTCCGTCAGAGAACTACAGCACTGCACGGTCCCCACGCACAGCACAGGTGGTCCAAACAAAAACCTGTGAAGTGTTGCCCAGATAGTAATATCTCCATGTTGCATGTTGCAATAAGCCCCCCCATAGGAAGCAAACACTTCCAGTGCTGTAAGATTTATTCACCCTTGCACTTACAGGTTACAGTATAATGTGAATGATATCTTCCTCACAAGGCTCTCTGAGTCACTCTCAACAACTTTCCACAGTAAGTTACCAATGATAAGCACATAACATGAGGACATGCTGGTGTTATGTATCAATGAAGAAGACGGGAGAATTCCCTCTGTGTATTGTGTGGTGAGAAAAGGAAAGAGCTGGTTAGCTACTATGGAGTGGGAAAACCAAAGCATTGTTACAGTTTGATAGATTGACCTCTCACCGGTTGGCATTTTTTGTCTATAATTTGACTGACTTTGCATCTACATTAACATCTGCACACTTCCGCCCTGCCCTCCCCGCCCCCGGCTCCTCTGTATACAGATGTAAAAGCAAAACACAATAAAAATCCCTAAAGACCAACACTCATAGAATCGTCTTTCTGTATGAGGTCACAGTAAAGGTTGGTTATGAATAGAAACTGAATGATTTCAGGAAGGACTTGTTGAAAGGAGATGAAAAAAGGCAATGGCCTTCGGGAGGGTCTTAGATTATAACACGAGTGTTTACACCCCCTGGTGTCAGAACTGAGCAACTACAGCAACTACAAACGAATACAGTAATTGACCTGTTCATCCCTCGCATAACACATTACGGTTGAGGAAAAAAGGTAGCCTTTTAAAATTAAGGCTCCTACCCTTTAAAATTAAAGGGTAGGAGGGATACATATTGTGTTCTGATTAGGTCTACAAAAAAGATCAATTCAACATCAGATGAACAGAATTGGACACTTTATAGTGTTTTACACCTCATTTACCAAAATCCAAGCCCAAACCTATCACCGACTTATTGCTCAAGTTATTTAGATGGTCAGCAGAATACAACTTACTGTGAAATCAGATTGCATTAAGTATTTTTTAAGCAAATGTCTGAATATTCAGCCTTGTTAACTCTGTCGGCTTTAACAAAAGAAGTGAAGCTAATTAACCTCAGAAGTTACCTAACTATTAAATAAAGTTCATCTGAGTGTGCATTACACTCAGTATAAATCCAGCAAAACTTAGAAATTTGTCAGAAAACCTAAGCAAAGAAGAAACATCATGAAGACCAGAGAAAGAAGCAGAGAGGTCAAGATTAAGTTGTGGAGGAATGTAAAGAATGGCTAGATTATACAGCAATATCTCACAGAGTCCTGTTAAATTAATGGTGGGTTAAACTTCAACCCACCAAGACATGATTGTCCACTAAATCTGGACTGGAGTGCCGTAATCATCCTTCATCATAGTAGTATAAAGGCGCGTGAAAAATCTGGAGGAGATGCACCAGTGATGCAGGAGAATCTGGTGACAAGACTATTTTTATGAACTCCTAAAATCTGGTCAATATGAAAGGATGGCGAGAAGAAAGCCATAATTAAAAGAAAGTCAAATGAAGTCCTATTCGCAGTTTGCGACGAGCCATGCAGGGGAAGGAGGTGCTCTGGACTTTCTGGTCTCTACACAAAACCAAGTATGAATGAAAACAAACACTGTACATCTGTCTCTCTGAACATCACGAAAATATGATGGTGGTGTGAGAATTTATTTCTTGAGCAGGCACAAGAAGGAAGAATGATGATGAATGTAAATCTAAGGCCACGGGACAATAGCCCTAAACATGCAACCAGAGATGGTATGCTTTGGATCTCAAGAAGTTAAAATTTTAGAATGGTCCAACTAAAAATCAAACCTTAATCTATTTGAGAATCTGTGGCAAGACTATTATTTGGTCTTCATTGACTTTCCATCCATTGTGACTGTTTTGCAAAACAGAATAAGCAAATGTTTCAGTCTCTAGTTACTGTTAAAGATGTTCACCTGTAAAAGGTGTTCCTGCAGTACGCTAACTCAGTAGGGACTGAATAGAAATGTGTGCCACACTTTTCAGATTTTTTTATTTTATACATTTTTTTTATTTGAAAACGATTTATTTACTTACACTTTACGGTTTATCGCACAAAGTCATATTTATTTAAAGCCAGAAGCTGTAAACAGAACAAAACACAAAAACACCAAACCACCAATTTCGTCCTGAAATGGAAGTGTGATGGTCAAGAAACTGTCTCAAGAGACCTGGGTGTGTTGCGACCACATATACCTCATCTGTACACCACAGTGTCCTCAAAAAATGTTTACAGCATGGCCAAATATCAATAATGAATCAGGACAGCAATCACAAACACACTCACTCAATCATATCAGAGAGGCTTAAACAGGGTTTCCAGTGAGTTGTATAAAATTGTTAGTTTTTCTTCACAGTGATATGAGAGATTTCTGAAGATCATTACTTTAAAACTGCTAAAGTGTTGTTTTTTTAATTTTGCACTAAATGTTTTCTGTTCAGGATCATGTTCCTCAATTACCAAAAAGTGAAAGAGGATTCACGACATAGTGCATATTTTTATAATTGCTATCGTCAGTGACGCCAAGTCTTTATTTCAATGATTCATGACTATTAATAGTGATAAAAAAAAAAATAAGCCAGTCAAATAAACACAGATCTACATCGCTATTTTCTCCCCAAACAAATAAAAAGTGGTAGCGTGTAAACATGAACGGTTCTTTTAGCAGTATGAGATGTGCTGTTGAGATAAAAAAAAAACACAGACCACTAGAGGAACTGAAAAATGTGTCATGGAAACCTTACAGCCTATTTTAGTCACCACACCTAAAGTTAAGACCAACTAGCTGTAAAGACACAGCAGGTCCAACACTTCTTTTTTTTCACAACAGATATAACATTTAGGTACAAGGACATTAAGATGATTTGGAGCAAAACTTGATATGCCTTGCTGAATAAAACTTTGTGAATGCTGTAACTGAGGATGAATACTGTTGTATTAATTTAGAGGCTAAAGTGCTAATAGATGTTTATACAAAGTAGGGAGATAATTACAAGCCAAGCTATGCCATTGCCTTTTTCCAGTAAACTCTGCACTACGAACCCTCAGGGAGGTCTGATCCCTCTGTATGAGAAAGAGAGAGAGAAACACAGAGAGAGTGAGAGAGAGAGACAGAGACAGAGACAGAGAGAGAGAAACACAGAGAGAACGAGAGAGAGACAGAGACAGAGAGAGCGAGAGACAGAGACAGAGAGAGAGAAACTTTCTAAACCAGGGTGAGTAAGTGAGTGAGAGTGACACACTGACAAGTATTCTGTTTTCACTAAGGAAACTCAAGACATTTTGCAACTGAGTTACTTCTGAGGACAAACTGAAGGTAAATACCTCCCGTGTTGTTATTTTCCTAAATTAAAAAGACATGTATATCATCTGTTAGAATTACTGTTAGATTTATTATTAAGAAGCGCACCACATGCATTTGTGTTGATAATTACAAGAGATGATGAAACAAAAATGTTTTTCTCAAGAATCAGAAATTGATAGCGATGGTCACATTATCTAATTATGGCAAGTAATATACAGCAAACATTTGAAAGGAAAATATATTGTTGAAGGTAAAATATTTGTATTAATGTTTGTATAAATGTTATACAAAGTTGTTGTAGTTCTTCCTATTAATTAGTGGTTTTACTCTAAAACTTAAGGAATCTATGTGCTGGTAGCAACCAAATTTAAGAAAAATATCTTTTTTGTCTAAGAACAAATTTAAAGTTATAATTTTTAAGGAAACGTTCATCAAAGATTTTATGATACAGCGGAGGCAGTAATGTTTAATGTTTAATGTTAATTGTCTGCTGGGCACAAATGTGGCTATTTATGCTCACTTGCATTTTAAGCTATAAAATTTTACTTCCGCGGCAAAGAGAGAATCTTTTCAGAAGACACGCTAGAAAGTTACACATGCAATTTAATGGAAATAAAACAATAGTTTGTTTGAATTTTTCAATTTTCGATGGTTTGAATAGCATACACTATAACTATAACTTTAATGTGTGGAACAAAATATGACCTTAGTGTAGATAAGGAGAGTTACATGTGGATTTCTGAATCAGCTTCTTGATCGGTTCTTTGCAATTGAACTTGTCTCTATTTTTATCGCAAACATGACAGATGTACATTGATAAAGTGCTACTTAGGAAAGATGCAGAAGTGTTGTCAACTTCCTCTTTCCAGAACTGTTTGGTTCCATTAGAAGACCATTTACTAAGAAATAAAATTGAAGATAGTTGGTACAAAAAGAAGAAGAAAAAAACCGGCAGCGGCTTCAAATGATTTGTTTATTTTTCAGACTGGGCATGAGGTCAAAGACGTGGGCCTGCAGTGGGAGGAGTGGAGACTGAAAATCAGAAAGCTCATCAGCTTAATCAGGTAAAGCAAAAGACGTTTCATCAGGTTTTGTTTTGTTTTTTGTTTTTTTTTTCTTTTTAATGCTGCTGTTACAGCACTAAGCAGTTATTGATGCATGCAATCTGTGCATGTTGTGGGTGGCATACAGCTCAGCTTATGTACTTTTCTTTTATATTCACAGGATGGGCTGCACTTGCAGTGGCCAGAAAGACGTAAAAGATGATAATTCATTTTACAAAGTAAAGAACCCCCAGACAGCCCACTCATCAAACCGCACAGTAAGTAAAATACTGAAGTGATAAATTTTATCTGCTCAGTACACCATCGATAGTTATAATAACTGCATGCATAAATATTGATGACAAAAACATAATTTTTCTCTGTTTTAGGAACACAACGCAAACACCTATTCATCTAACGGTAATCACTACAATTTTCCCCTGCAACTAACTTTCTGCATTTATGCAGTCAACAAAACATTAGTGTGTGTAAGACGAAGCTACTCTGTGTGATTAAAATCTCAGCTTAATTTCCTTCGTTCTCTTCTGGGATTAAGATAAGCAGGGCTGCATGCAAAAGAAAGTTTTAGCATCACGGCAGAATTGCACAAAGAGGGCGTGTATTACATAAGAAAAAGGAACAGACTCATATGACACTTAAAAAATTAATAATAATTGATTAATAATATAGAGCAGTGTCAAAAAGCGGGTAGTGAAATTAAACAAAGATTGACGGAGCGTGACGAGAAAGAAACAATTATCGCTATTTGTTTTTTCAGATGAAACCGTGTTTATAGCACTGCATGACTTCAAAGCGAACAATGACGGCGACCTTTCTTTCAAGAAAGGAGACAAGCTCAAAGTTATACAAGAGTAAGTGTCGTCCTGGTCTCGACATTCACAAAGTTTGCTGCTCCTCTTTTCCCCCAGTTAAACCAGAATGATATGTGTCGTATATTGTATTTGTAGGAGTGGAGAATGGTGGCTGGCTAAATCGCTTCTCACTGATCAAGAGGGCTTCATCCCATCTAATTATGTAGCCAGATCAGATACGCTGGAGGTGGAGAAGTATGGGAAAACATTCTAATCTAGACCAGAAAATAGCACTCTGTATTGGCGGCCCTGGTAAATATGTGTAGAAGGCATGAAATTAATTTATCTTTTAATACAGTTGCATAGCAAGAGTGACTAAAGGTTTATAAAATGCTACGAAATATTTATTTTTAGTCAAAACTACTGGAGGCACAATTATTAACACTCACAAATACATATAAAGTAAACATAGCTAAAGCACATTGTAAATTTTTTTTACTTTGCTTTTTAAGTTTATCGAAGTGTCTAGAAACCTTCCATTAGTCAATGACTTCCTGGGCTATAAATGCGATGTGACAGACATCCATTTCTATTCAAAGTCTCTGACCACGTAAGAATGACATGAGAGTATCCCATCAAACCAAGGCATATGTGTTCACCTTCATCTTGTTAGGACAGAAATTAACCACACCATTGAGATTTTGCTATTTTTAATCAACCAAGAAGTTAGTCTACGTTGAGAAAGGAGGTAGGTGTTTCAATGTATTAACTCAAAAAAATATAGAATAAAATTACATACATGTATGTTTTTACTTTAAATTTTTTTTAATCTTATTTTTTAAAAATCATGTCAGTTGATATATATATATATATATATATATGTAAATATATATATTCTCAGTACTCAATGGAATACTTTTACTGCTGTTGTAATAATCAATAGCAGCAGGTTTCACAGGCTTCCCCAGATATTTTTGATAATTTATTCTTCTCTTGAGCTCCAGGACTTTGAAAGACCCTCTTAACATCATGTATCTTCCTCCACTAATTCAAGTCAGGATCCTAACTGGGCCGATTCAAACAGTTTGCTTTTGAAAACTGGAAGCGTTAGGTTCACCATATAACTAAATCTGCTAGGGCAATTGGGCGAAACTGTAAATCTAAAAACACTCATATTTAAAGTGAGAGCAACACTTGTTTAACACAACTGCAACTGTGACTAACAAGTCTGTGGCATCTCAGGTTTTAACACTAATAATTTATTTTCATGCTTTTCTACATGTTTTATCAGGAGTGCCAATAATAGTAGATGGTGCTACGGTAGTTTATAGCACTCATATTTAAAGTGCAGTTGTTGTGATATTGCATTTTTGAAATGAAAGTAAAAAAAATACCAACTGTGTTGTGTCGTAGATGGTTTTTCAAAGATGTGAGTCGAAGAGAGACGGAACGGCTGCTTCTGGCTCCTGGAAATAAGCCAGGCTCCTTTCTTGTTCGAGAGAGTGAGACCTGTAAAGGTAAGAGCTTGCAAATTAAAAATATCAGTGCTCTATTAAAAACAACATACAATCATTGGCTTTGATTTAACAAAGAAAACTGTTTCCTCTCGGTTCTTGCTGTCAGGGTCGTACTCACTGTCGGTAAGAGACAATGATCAAGAACAAGGAGATGTGGTAAAACACTACAAGATTCGCTGTCTGGACAAAGGAGGTTACTATATCTCCCCCTCCAACACCTTCTCATCCTTACAAGAGCTGGTCAAGTACTATACCCGTAAGTTTACAACACAAGTACACACAAAGTTTTCTTTTTTGTCACAATTTCAAAGTTACATCACATAAAAATGGACACCTCGATGGACTTCAGAATTTACTAATCACAACGGATGTGTCGTTTTCACTGCTGTAAATTTTAACGTTGGTATCTGAATTTGAATAAAATGAGGAAACTAGACCCTCAAGATGCATTTTGCATTTCCTGTGAGTGTATTTAGATATGCCTACCTCCCCTGTGACTAAACCACAAGATAGACCTAGTAGATGTCTGCCAAAGCACAGCTGCTCCTGATAAAAGGCGCTCGTGCAAGCAAGCATACCTTTACTTTAGCTGTCACGGATGGAAACAAAAACATTTTCTCAGTAGTTATCATACATATATCACGCTTATATGCAGGGACTGCAGACGGGTTGTGTCTTCGACTGTATGCTCCTTGTAAACAAAAGGCCCCTCAGCAGCCGTGGGCTCAGGATGAGTGGGAGATTCCAAGAGAGACGCTGAAAATGGTGAAGAAACTCGGTGCTGGGCAGTTTGGAGAAGTTTGGATGGGTGAGAAAAAAACTACCTTTCACGCTCACAGGGGTCTGATAAGCTCGAAAAGGGGAGTGAATTAATCAATCTCCATGAACCTCCTTGGTAGGCTACTACAAGAACACCCAGAAGGTTGCCATCAAAACGCTGAAAGAAGGAACGATGGAGCCTGAGGCCTTTCTTCAGGAAGCTAACCTCATGAAACAGCTGCAGCATGACAGACTTGTACGACTCCATGCTGTCGTCACCAAGGAGCCTATTCTCATTGTGACCGAGTTCATGGTGAACGGTAAGCAATATAAAGAGGCTTGCAGATTAATATATTATGAATGCAGACGTACTCAGATGATTTCTCTTATCAAAATGGGTGTGTATCATAAAGAGAGTATGTTGAGCAGCAGCCATAATGCACTTTTGTAAAAAGACATAAATTACTTGTAATAATTTATCATTGATCTCAATTGGTAAATGTGGTTGTCTGGACTTTAACAAATCCAGACAACCCCAAAGCGCTTCACACTACACTCAATCATTCACCGCTTCATGCACACATTCACAAGCTGACGGTGGCAAGCTACTGGATAGTGGCCACAGCTGACTTGGGGCAGACAGAAGCAAAAGTGAGGCTGCCATGCGCAGGCGCCACCCGGCCCTCTGACCACCAGCAGCAGGTGGTCACAAAGACTGAGACAGACCTAGCAGAGATTTGAACTGTAACCCATCGGTTACAGGACAAACTCCTACCCCTGTCACCATCCTCGCCCCAAAGAGACTGAGAAAATATAAGTCTAGATCATTTATTGTGTACAAAAGACTTAGTCACATCACTTATAGGTGGAGGATGCCTCCACGAGTGTTATATTATCCTTAAAATGGGGGAATTATGCAACTTGAGGAGCATCAAAAACTACTATTAACATTGACCCTGACCATTTTGCAAAATCACTCAAAAGTAGAAAAAACAAATATAGTGTAGTTTTATTTTCATCTGACATTCTGTAGGTTGTTAGAGTTACAGTATATGAAACAATTTATTTGCAAGAATGCATACAATTTTGAAAGGATTTTAACAGAAGGGGATGAAAAATAAATAGATATAGAAACCAAAATGCAGTAGTATTCTAAAAAAATACATTGTGGATTTGAGTGCATTATTCAAAGACAAATTATTTTATTTAGTTTGAAAAGACATATTGAAGATTTAAAAATAAAAAATGTCTGAAAAATTAAAGCTTCCTACAAAATACACATTCAAGCCATTCTTTTTTTCTTCTTTTTTTTTTGCAATTTGCATTAACACACTCTGTTTGCTTGAGTTTCTTTCCTTTCTTTTTTTTAAAATCTGAATATTTATTTAGAGTGTGGTCAGCTATGGCAGACATGATAAACATTGCTTGTAAATGGGTTTGTATATAAGTTTGTATGAAAAGAAACACTGTTGGTAGTCACAAAAAACGCTCAAAGTTCAACAGGAAATACTGTGTGACACAGTAGCATAGGTAGCCTAGTCTGTGCCACATTCTCTATCAGTAGGTAGAAGATTAATTTACAAGAGGAAAGGCTCTCTGTTTGCCAACTATTTGATGCCGCTGCATTCAGGATTGTGGCAGTGTTGTCAAAAAATCTGAAACAAAACTTTAAAAAAGCCAATTTCGGAACTGCAATAAGACAAATTACAAGAATAATATTCGGATTAGTCCAATGTTCTCTTCCACAATAAATTAATTCTAAAGTAAAAATGTAGAAAATTGCTACTTTGTTTTATTGATAATCAGCTGATTAGATGAAAGAGCTGTAATCAGGACTATCTTGGGAGAAAAGCATAAATTTGCTTCTTTTCTCAATGTTATTTAATATTTAAAGGAAAATAGAATAAGCTTGTTACGTTTGTGCTAAAAAACTAATGTAGATTTAAATCTGCAGCTTCATTTGAAGTCATGGAGAGTGGTAATACACACCTTTCTAATTGAATATTAGAAAAGAACAGGTGCGGACAAACAGTTTTAATTTTTATTATTTAATGGATTTTGAAGATTATTATGCCATGTTGACAAAAAATGTATTTTGTCAAATAGCATGAAATTTTGCTTGGTAGAATGTTGACGGTTAACTCAGAGCCTCGGGATCTTGAATTGTGTACGGTGTCTCACTAAAGCAGAGTACATTGTATGTATTGCACTCTAGTGTCTCACATCATGTAAAAGATCATAAATTAACATTTCTACAAAATGGTGATTGGGTGACATTTTAATCTGCTGAGGTTTTTTTCTGATAGTATCATGTCCCTTTTCTCTCTTACAGGCTGCCTTCTTGACTTTCTAAAAGGCGATGAAGGAAAAAATCTCAAGATGAACAAATTGATTGATATGTCAGCCCAGGTGGGAAACTGCTTTAATTACACAATCTCAAAGTTTTATCCTAGAATGCAACATTTCCTTGATAACACATGAGCGGTTCTGTCATTGCTACTCTAACACTGGTGTAGTTTTTGTCTGTAACTACATGTCATTAATATTTAGGTGTTTGATTTCTGCAGTTGCCATCCAACTAAAAAATATTATGTTTTATTTTTTACCTCAAAGCCTATTTATACTCTCACTGTTCTACGGTAAAGCTTTGAACGTTTTTAAAACTGTAGTATAATCTTTGACACCAGTTATGATGTGAACACACATGGAAACTGTCAGCAGTGGCTGTGTGGTTTCTGTGGCGGGGCTTTTTGCTCAACTGGCTTGAAAGCATCGCACTACGTCAAATATTAACATCCGGACAGGAAGTTGTGCTATTTTTCCATCTACAATAAGCCCCCCCCCTTCCCCTGTCAACCCCACACAAAAGTATTTTTCCCTCAAACTTTCAACTTCCTTATAGTTATCACATCCTATTAAACCCTCTTACTACCCAACTGTTGAACCCAGAACACATCCTCCAAAGTTGCCAAGAGAGAACAAACATTCACAGTGTACAAAACTGCTGTCCATTTATCCGGATGGCTGTAAATAAATATTTGTGATGTGTCTAGTCATATATTAGACACATAAATTTGCATTAGAGCACACAGCTCCAATGACACTTCTCTGTCTCCTTTATGACAGATAGCCGAGGGTATGGCATACATTGAAAAGAAGAACTATATTCATCGTGACCTTCGCGCGGCTAACATACTGGTCAGTGAGACGCTCCACTGCAAGATAGCTGACTTTGGCCTTGCCAGGATCATTGAGACTGAATACACAGCACAAGAAGGTAAAGTACAGGTAGAAACTGATCACAACTGCATCTTTATGTATTGTACAATCAAATTAAATATGCTGCACAATTTGTTTTGTGGTTAAATGAGGAATTTTACAACTTTTAAATTAGTATTTTTTTTAGACTTATTTTATGTGCTGTGCAAAAGTCTTGATCCCGTTCTCATTTCTTTATACTGTGCTTCAAAGGAAAAATACTTAGAATCCTCTAACCAGCTTAGTTTCCTAAAAAAGTTTTAGAAAGAACTCAAATATGTTATCTCTCAAATTCAACACTTCTCAGATTACTGCTATGGGCTAATTTGAAACAATACATCAGTAAATACGCACTTGCATGACAACTATGAACTAAAAATGATCCTCACGCTGACGAGATGTGACGTTTGTATTACACATTTCTGCTTGCTAGAAAATGGTCTTGTGGAAACCTCGTTTCTGTGCTGACTGGGTGAATCTTAAAATAAGAATAAAGTGTTACAGGATCTTTCGAGCTACTTGTCAGCAACATGTTTATCATTTTCTTTTTTCAATATTCAGGTGCAAAGTTCCCCATTAAATGGACAGCTCCAGAGGCTATCAACTATGGCACGTTTAGCATCAAATCAGACATCTGGTCCTTTGGGATCCTACTGACAGAAATGGTCACATATGGAAGAATACCATACCCCGGTAAGAAACAACTATTTTTGAGGTTTAGAAACCACAACGTTTTGAGATACTGATAATTTCCCATGACTATTTATGCTACGACACATATTATAATATATATGAATAATTGCAAAATAATTTTGAGTTTAATTTGGCTTTTCTTGGCTCCAACCAGGAATGACCAACCCAGAGGTGATCAGGAACCTGGACAAGTTTTACAGGATGCCACAGCCAGAAGGCTGCCCTGAGGAACTTTACGAGATTATGATGGTGTGCTGGAAACAAAAGCCTGAGGAACGGCCCACTTTTGATTTTTTACAGAGCACTCTCAACGATTTCTTTATTGCCACAGAAGGACAATATGAGATGCATCCATAGATGGCAAAAAAAGAGAAGCGCTTCTTGTCAAAAATGGCTGTACCCACCTAGCATCTCCACTGTGACTCATACAAAAGATTTATATAAAATAATTCCTCTTAGTGAATGTCGAAGTTATTTTTGGCTTCTATTATCTACAACGGAAACAAGCGTCAGAAACATATCAAAGTCAAGAACTTCAACACGGTTTCGTTACGTTGACTTTGTTTCAGTTATAGATGCCTCTTGTTCTTGATTGAAGCATTGGAATGTGAGTAGGTATCACTAGTGATGATATATATGTATGTATATAATATGATTAACAAGGGACTGGAAATACAACGGGGTCATGCACATGATGAACAGCTTTTATACCTGGGGAACGCAACGGAGGTAAAGCTGGAGGTGAAACATTTGCATGGTACTGAAAGTAACAACCTGAGATTACATGCACAATACTTTGCACATTTTTTCTTCATTTATTTGTATTTGAAAATAAAAAAGCTTAGAAAAGAGAGATTGATGGTTTTTACATAATTGTCGGCATTTATATAGCTGTAAGCCGACACATCTGCATTCAACACGGATCAACTTCATCACATAACCTTTGAAGACTCAGAATGCAACGGTTTCTTTGTGATATCTTAAATAGTAATTGCAAAGGCTTTCTCTACAATCTACATTCAAAATATTTCAAAAGGAGAACTTTCAAAGGATTCTTTCAGGATTTACGAGAGCAAGTTGTGTTTCTATGCTCAGGATCCCACGCTTAGATAAAATCAATTTTTAAAAAGGTTGCATCATCACTTATACAATTTGACTGAATTTAGTTTTATTGTTGCTGATGGTAAGTGTCAGATAAAGGCAACACTAAATGATTGTGCAACTAACTTCATCTACTTTCTGAATGTAAAAAGCTGGTAAAGCTCAATCCGCAGGAAGACTTCAAAACTAACAAATTACACTAAATTGCTGCAGTTTGGATCCTTTTAGCTAAAACTCTCCCTTGGGGTTACTGACAGTATCGCAAAGATATGAGAATGGAATGGCCAAGGCAGCTAGGGGTTAAACCCTGCCATTTCCTGAATGGACAGGAAACAGGAAGTGTGAGTCAGCATTCCTCAAATGCCATGCAGAGAAAAGGGCCTCAGTTACCAAATTGGGTGACATCTTGACATTTTGTGTCCACTAAACCTTGGTTGGTGATACTGACAAAAAAAACAACAAGGAAAAACAAGGGACAATAAATACTCATTTCTGTTGCTTTATGAAATGAACAATTCGCAATTAGGATATTCTATTAACTACATTTATTATTATTACTACTACTATTATTATTATTATTGTTATTTGACTTTGCTGAACACTGACAAAACAAAACAAATGTAAAGCAATAAGGAACAGTAAAATTCAAAAGTACAAAACAGAAAGTCACAAAATTTGCAGGAATTGTGTTATCCTGCAGGGGTCAGTGTCATACAACGTTAAATAATGTCTCCATGTCTGAGAGTAACTTGTAAAACAGATGAGACTTTTAGAGTAAAAGAGGTAATTTGAACATATTAATATACCTTGATACCTTTTGAAATGGGCTTTATTGGGTTAAATTTGAATTAATTCAGAAAGTCCGTCTTTTTCTGAATATGATAGTTTTTTTCTTTCTGTAAACTAAACTTTTTTGATTAAGTGAACTGTATCGTAAATGGACTTAAATGCTTTTATCTGACCACAATTAAAATCAACAGATTTCAAGATGGGTATTGTTAACTCTACCCAAATGAAACTCAATGGAACTTAACTGAACACAAACTATGAGTTTAGAGAATATTAACACTAGTTGCAACTTTCAATAAGAAGATCCTGTATTTATTCTGCCTGTGGAGTTGCACGTTCTCTTCGTGTGTGCATAGATTCCTTTCCTTCGTACTCTGGTTTCCTGCTAATGTCTGAGTCTGAGTGGTTAATTGGAGGTACAAAATGAGATGTACAAGAGTAGGTGGATGTTTGTGTGTCTCCTGTAATGGAATATTAACATCAGGGTCAAATGCTGACTGATGGTGATCCATTCTTGTCTCATTACCGCAAGGAGTTGATCACAATTGGTCTTCTGGTTATCCATCTGGCTTTATGGCAATTGATCACATGTTATCAATGGGTTTAGGATCTAAGGGGTTTCTTATCAAACTTCAATTATTTTAAGTTGAAGTTTAAAGTAAACTTCAACTTAAAATAGTTTAAGTTTATTTTAAACTTAAGAAGTTTAAAGAGCATTGTGCATGTGATCTCACATACACAATGCTCCATAGAGAGGTGAAATACCCAGAGCATAACCAGTCAAAACTGACTGGTTATGCTCAGTCAGTTGTGGTGATAAGTTGCTCTTTGAATCTTTTTTTACTTCTCTCTTCACTCTTTACTCAGAACATGTCGTTTGGACAGAGGTTTTACTTAGTTCACACCCTCGGATGAAAAGAAACAAGCAATAATAGAGTGAATCACTGTTGTCATGGCTTAAGACTTTCCAAGAGGAATAAATAAATATTCTTGGCAACTGTTTCTAACATCTGAGTACTGGCATAATTGACTATGGAAAAGGTAAAAATTGCTAACACAAGCAGACAATGATTTCAAACACGTTGTCTTGTATCAATCAGACTGTCAAGTACGAAGTATTACATTTGTTCATATAACTGAACTGAAGTTAATGACAATGGGCTGATTATTTAAATGCTGACACTGAAGACTAAAGTAAACAACCTTGCCTTGTTCATTAAAGATATAAACAAAAGTGTGTTTGGTTGTTGAAGAAAAGGTTAGGAGACCTTACTCCAATAGGTAATGTTACCCTAATGTTAGCTAAAATAACGTCTTAAAGCAATATACAAGTCTCTGGTCATGACCAGATGAAGCCAGCTCTTGCTGGAGCGGTTCGCAGCCGAGTGTGAAGCGGCCGGGATGAAGATCAGTGCCTCCAAATCTGAGGCCATGGCCTTAACCGGAAAAGGGTATAATGCCTTCTCCGGGCCGGGGGCGAGGGGTGTCCTGCCCCAATTGGAGGAGTTTAAGTATCTCGGGATCTTGTGCACAAATGAGGGAAGAAGGGAGCGGGAGATCGACAAGCGGATTGGCGCAGTATCTGCAGTGAAGTGGGCGCTGTCATGGTGAAGAGAGAGCTGAGCCAAAAAGTGAAGCTCTTGATTTACCAGTCCATCTACGTTCCTACCCTCATCTATGGTCATGAGCTTTGGGTCATGACCGAAAGAACGAGGTTGCGGATACAAGCGGCCGAAATGGGTTTTCTCTGTAGGGTGTCTGGGCTCTCCTTTAGAGATAGGGTGAGAAGCTCGGTCATCCGGAAGGAACACAGAGTAGAGCCGCTGCTCCTCCACATCAAGAGGAGCCAGTTGAGGTGGCTCGGGCATCTGGTTAGGTTGCCTCCTGGACGCCTCCCTGGTGAGGTGTTCCGGGCACGTCCCACCGGGAGGAGGCCCTGGGGAAGACCCAGGACACGCTGGAGGGACTATGTCTCCCGGCTGGCCTGGGAACGCTTTGGGATTCCCCCAGAGGAGCTGGAACAAGTGGCTGGGGGGAGAAAAGTCTGGGCCTCCCTTCTGAAGCTGCTACCCCCGCAACCCGACCCCGGATAAGCGGAAGAAAATGGATGGATGGATGGATGTCTCTGGTATGAGTCTGAGGAAAGTTTGCCCCACTCCTCACTTTCAGTTGTGAGACGTTTACAAAGAAATCTTAATCCAACATTTCAATTGGATTAAGATCTGAGTTTGTCAAAATACAATAGATATTTTACTCATATATTTTTAACATTGCCTTAAAAATCACCCAAGTTGACTGAGTGATCAGACCCTCCAGTTTGAAATAAGCCATGATGTTAACATAACATGATGAGACATTTAAGTTAAGACCACCCCGTCCTTTCTCCTCCCTCTGTGCATTGCAGGTGCCTAGCAGGGAATAATGATGGCTTCCACACCAATTAATGACTGATCCCTGCAGAAGGCAACACATCGTTAGCATTTGTTCAGGATAACCCCGCTCCCTTCTCTGAGAAGAAACAAGCACGTCGCCACAGATGAAAAGAGACGGGCTTTCATCTTCCAATGATGTTTTCAATTGTGTTCACTTTGAATTGTGCTCCTTGTGAACATGTTATCTCTCCTGGGCTTTGATGTCATTAAATTAATGGAGTCCATCAATCACAAGTGTGTGCTCTAGAAAGAGTGAGGGCCCTTGAAATGTAGACAACAGATGTCTCTGAAACATTTTGCAAAATGTGTGTATATATTTCATGGATAGAGGGGAAAGAAGAAACGTAATTCATCCATGTGCTCTGATTAAAACTACAGAAGAAAAGCAAAACTAATCCATCCCTTAGTATGTGTCTGTCAGTGGATATAAGGAAATCTTTAAAATTCTGCTTTAAAGTAGAGAAGTTGTGATTGTGATTTCCAAATATTTGGAAAGTTGTATTTCCTTTATATGTATGTAACCCAGGAAATATCATCTACTATCATCTACTTAAAATATCAAATGTTATGCACACTGGAACAATTTTTGAACAGATTAGAGAGCAAAGTAGCAGTTTAAATTCAAATAGAAGTTGTTTTGCTTAGTCATAATGATTTCCTTTCATGTCTGGGTAACGGTTCGGGTCAAATGACTGGAACATGGACACAACTGGGTGTTCAAAATTTCCAATGATCAAAAGCCCACATCAAAATTTGCTTTATGAAAGGCTTACATTAAATTATACAGAATTATGCCAACAGCAAGTCTGTAAGAACTTTTCTAAAAAATAAATAAAAAAGGATAAAAACCAAGTGTGCAGAAAGTAGATTTTACTTATTAGCTGACATCTTTACTTCAGATTAATCTTTGATTAAGATGAATTTCCCTCAAATTCTGTTGTATTAGCCTTTAGTGGAAATCTTTAGTAATCCAGGTGCCAGACAGGTGTTTCATCTTTATTTACCTTATCAAAAAGTTAAACTTTAGGTGATAATAAGCCCCAAATGTGTCCTAAATATGTTTGGTAATTGATCGCCTCACCTGTGCTCTATATGAATTAAGGACATTGCTGGCAAGGAAAAATTTAATTATATGCACATGTGGGAAAAAGTGCTGGAGGTTACTGCTGGCCTATGCAATAACCACCTAAAAACCACCTGAAAATTGTGATAGATTTTCTATTTGTAATGTTAATGTTGAGCACTGCAGGACAGCTTGTTTCAGAAATTACCACATCTAATTAACCGGGATGAGTGGGAGTCCAAACCTCTCAGTTAAAATGATATAAAGCTTCATTCCACTGCTGCAGACTTGCCCAGCATGCTATGTCTTGTTTCCCAAATGCTATAAATTGCTGTATTTTTGCTCAAAAGAAAGTCTCTGATCTGCATGCAGTGTTCAGTTTTCCGAAACATATTCTTTAGAAGGTTAATATGTCTAATACAAGTACTCAGAGCTGCTTACATGTTCAGAGCAATGCAGAATGCAATGAAAAATTAAGAAGTTGTATGTTTCCATATGCATTTATAGTGAAAAAAAACAAACACATTTTTAAATAATTGTTTATATTATGCATATTAGCTTACTAACCACTGTATCCTAAAGTATGAAGTAGACATTGTAGGCCAACGTTATAGCCAACCTTCATCTCTTCATATTTTGTTTCCAAGGAGTTGAGGCTGCTTGAACTACTAAACAATGCTACAGGTCTTCTGAAGGTCTTACAGTTTTTTCCAACAATTTCTTTGAGAAAAATCTGCCTCCTGTGAAGCAGCACACTGAGAAATGAAAGCTGGCTCATGATTCTTGCACAGGTCTGCACAACTGCAGCCAATATCTTTCAGAAATGTAATTAAAATGAATACTTTAAAATGTGAATTATAACTACATAAGGGTAACAGAGGACTTCTGTGAATAATTTTTGTCATTTATTAAATCCTTGACATTTTGTTCACTCTAGTTATGAAGATCTTCTCTTGGTATACTCAACACAAAGCAATTAACATTTGAGGTCATCCTCGTGCCAGGTGAAAGTATTTTTTGAGCGTCCCTCATTTGTTCTTCACAAATCTCGTCTAAAACTTTTCACTTTAAAGGCTGATTACGGCTTAAAGCCAAAAATAGAATATTTCTGGTACTACAAAGGTCTTGAGTAAGTCTTTTGCTCCATTTTTCATAAAAATCAGCTTGATTCAAATTACTTCTATGTAACATTACAACATTTATTTGGATCTTTCTCTTCTGCAGAATCTGACATGCAAGACTATTAGAATTTATTACAGATTAACTTGAAGCTTTTCAGAGCTCAGATAAACGTTCTAAGTTTTGAAGTCTGTACTGGCAAAGCATTTGTTGTGTGAGTTTAATGTTTACAATCATGCAATAGTTGTATGCTTCTTTTCCAACACTGTCCTGCTGTACATCAAACTTTCATCAGACTGGCACCCAAACAGAATAAAAAAAAATCCTCTTTAATATACTCTGTTTCAACTAATAACTGTAAGAAGATTGGACCTAGAATTTAAGAACATTAATTGATGGGGGAAAAAACTTTACTTGGTGAAATAATAGTTACCGGACATTATTACATGTATAGGTACTTAAATGTTTGTGCAGCATTTGTCAAAGATATTAAAAAAATCTCACAAACTGCTGCACAGCATAGTTTGAAAGACATAACACAGAAGTTTACATAAAATGTTTAAAACATAGTTTAAAAAGTTTCCAGCCTTCCAGTTTTAAAGGGAACTTACAATGCAAAATTCACTTTTTGCATATTTTTGTACTTTCATTTGGGTTTCTATTATTTCTATAAAAAAAAAATAAAAAAGCTATGTGTTTCAAAAACCTTCCAGTCACCCACCCTTCACTTAGCAACCCATCTGAACCAGGATTTGTTCAGATGGTTTGCACTGTAAGACGGCTGCTAGAAAACAAAAGTGTTTTGCTGTTGACTTACCATCCTCAATGGTTTGCAGGATGCTGTACTTCTTCTAAGTCTGACAGGATCAAAGATACCTCTGTCCAATTGTAAATATGTTTGCAGCCATTTTCACCTGTATAAAGTGTAAACGTTGAGTTGGTGGGGGCGTGGCCAGCAGCAACTTCTATGCATTTAAAGTGACAGGAGGCTCTAAATCAACTTATTCTGACAGTTGATTTAGTTCTCCCTGCTCAAAACAGGGAGAACTAAGCAGGTGAAATGTCATGATTTAGTAATTGTTTTGTTCAAAAATTGTAATCAATATGTTCTCTATAGCCCATAGACCTAACTTAACTTAAATTTAGTAATCTATGATTTCCTGCTACACTGGGGGTAAAAACATTAAATTTTGTTTAGTTTTCAAATTTGGAAAGATGACAGAACATGGTCTCAAGTGAGGGAAGTGGTATTGATTATTCTATGCTTTTCAATTCCTGAAAGCATATTGGTTGCATATTTTACAATTTGTAAGTTGTAATTTTCTGCTGTAGGTTGAGAAATGGACGAGGATGGGCAGACTGGGATGATTTACTGATTTATGATTTGCCACTGATCCTTATGGGATGTAATCACTTTATTCATTATTTCTGAAACCAAAAAACAATCTTGATCTGCTGTCAGTAGTGCTTATAATGCTTCTCTTTGATGGTTTGTTAGCCCAAGCAGCGTGATAAGGACTTTCACTATCCCTCAGTTTTACTTCACAAGTGAAATGAGCTGCAGGACTTTTGGTGGTGGCATGGAATTTAAATACAACGCATATTCTTTTTAAATTTATTTCTTATCTGTTTATAACCAATGGAAAATAATCCACTAGTAGCAGGCATAATTAAACTTTTTTTTTCTGAGCAGCGAACAGAACAATGTCCAAACTTTGCAGGAACATGACCATAGCTGTGTGACTGACATAACAGACAAAAAGGAGAACATCAGCTGAGCTGTCTTCCAATTAACTCAAAAACACAGCTTGCTACAATTGGATAGATTCCAAAATAAATAGTTTTGATGCAGCTGCCATTTGTCCAACCAGCATAATCAATCCCACAGCTGCACTGCCAGAAATAAGGCGAATGAGATACAATTATTATACTTCACTGTGTCTGTCTGGTTTGTTTGATTTGATTCATTTTATTTTTAACTAAACTCAATTTAACTGCAATAAATTAAACCAGTTGATTTAATATTCCATGTCAAAGAATAACAAAATGTCAACGTCTCTGTATCAGAGGAGGAAACTGAGTGAAAGTCAGTATTTCATGCAGTTTCGTCAGGCAGATGTGATTCGGTGCTTGTCCTCATTAAATAAACATGAATCTTTCGAAGTCGATACATCTTTAAATATAACTTTATATTTAACCTTATTGGATAGTTGCTGATGCTGGGAATAAGTAATTCAGACTGACAGGGAAACACTGAGATAAAATAATTTTGAATATAACGCAGGCTATATTTATTTTATTATTATTTTATCATTATTTATTTTTAACTATCTGCTAAATAAAAAAATAAATGCAAGCAACATCTAAGACATCATATAAGATTTAATCTTTGTACAAAATAACTCACATGAACTGAAAAGTATTTATTTTGGGGGAATTGTTAAACCAAGAGTAAAAGGTTCATCTGGTTCAAAGTTTTTCAGTCAAGTTTGACAAAGAAGCAAGAGAAATGGAACTCTGTGCACAAACGGAAAAAGGAAACGAATCAGAACAAAATGAGAAATAACTTAATAATGACAATTATACTTTTTATTCCTCTGATATTTACAGAAGAAAATCGCTCAACTTTCAAAGCTGTTGCCAAGCTCTATTTCAGAGATGAACACCATAGAGTCTTAGCTAGAGGTTGACAGAGGTCATGGCAAATCAAGCTCACATCTTTTTTCTTTCTTTCTTTTTTTTTTTCCAAATCTGCCTGTGTCAGACACATCAAGAGCAGATATGCATCCACCAGTCATCTAAAACCTCAAATTGTTAAAGGTAGCAATAATTTCTCAACCAATAAGCAGCTGAGTGATCACGCTGATAGACACATGTGATCTGATTTTACTAAGTTTATAATGAGACTTCATTTGTGGCATAAAACGTAAAGCTTTCATACAAAACCACTGAGGGATTTGATAGCCTTTTTTTTTTAAACGAGCAATTTGCTTTCAAACGATGCTCCCACGAGGCAATGCACTCAGCTTATCAGCATGATTCCTCTTCCTGATTACATGGCGTGTCTTAGGGCCCTGCGCACCGAAGGGTGAGAGGCGCATCGACCTGCTGCTGCTTGTGCACAAAGCGAATAATACGTATAGTATATATATAAAATTTTTATCCCTTGGGTTTAGTAAATGTAGAAGTGCATTGCTTATATTTAAATTGGATACAGTTTAATTCAATGAGAATTTGCTCTATGTTAGTTGTCTAGCAACATGTCCATGTACGTAGTGCTGTCTCCCCACATTGGGCAATAGTAAAAAAAAAGCAGCTGGACATGTGCAACGTGGCCGCAGTGTCAGTGGCAAGCGAATCGATGCAAACAATCTCCGCTTGTAACACGTGGATGATAAATCGGTGCGTCCTGCGTGTGCGCTGGAGTTAGGTACCTGTGACGTTACTGGCTTGTTAGGGTTCAACAGAAAGTACCGCAGAAGGACCAGCGCCGTGAATGAACGCGCTCAGATGCGAGAGACAGAGACGGTGAGAGGAAAGGAGGGTGGACAATCTGCAAACTTATAGGCGCTGTCCGTGGTTCTGGATCCCAGTCTGCCATGCAGGTCCATTTTTCCTCTTGTCCATCTATTTTTTGCCACGACTTTCTCGCACCTGTGCGCACCGATGGTCGATGACCTCAAGGATGATGGAGCTCCGCAGCCGGATTTAGACGAACGAACCCTCCCACGTTGTTCAGCTGTTTGAGATCATAGAAGAAGGAGCCGCTGGATTGTTAAAGGCTGAGTGAGAAAAAAAAAAAAACATGTTTCTGAAGGCATCGTGCGTTACGTTGTTTCACAGGTTATCTACCGACTGACCAGCTCCAGCCAGATTCAGCCGGGGACCGTTCATCCCCTGAGGATTTTCAACACCTTTA
This sequence comes from Xiphophorus couchianus, assembly GCF_001444195.1. Classification (NCBI taxonomy): domain Eukaryota; kingdom Metazoa; phylum Chordata; class Actinopteri; order Cyprinodontiformes; family Poeciliidae; genus Xiphophorus; species Xiphophorus couchianus. Next base: position 12,567,890 of record NC_040242.1, on the reverse strand, counting down.
TGTGTCTAAAAACAAAATGAACAGTTGAGGTTTTGCTGCACTTTAAAGATAGGTGATTCATCCCCTTTTGTTATCTAAGAAGAACAACCACCTCTTACCGAGGCATGGGTCGTCTGATTGTTTTGGTCAACTCCATGCTCCTGTTGCTTTTTGGCAGCGACATCTTCTTGGTAGGAGCTAGTAAGTATTACAAACCCTCTGTGTTTGTGTGCACCTTATTACATAAAAATGCAACCCAGTCATAATTGTAAGTTATGACTTAAATATATTAAGGATGAGGTTTTATACTCCTTATTGGCACCTGAAACATTCTTTTATGCAAAATCTGTCTTTGTATTGGTTACTTTAAACTATAAAAGGACAAAACTAAAGTGAATTTAGGCTTTATTTTATGTCTTTCTTATATCTTTGAACAAAATCGCTTGTGACACAATTAGTACGGTTTCTCCTTTGTCCTAAATGATCTCCTTTAACATTTCACTCTGTTCATGCTGACAGAGAGACGGGCATTTGACCTCTTTGCACAATCTCACAGTCCAAGGGCTTCCCATATGCTCTCATCTTTTCAGCTCAGTGCCACAAATTTTCTACACAATTTCCATCTGGACAATGAGGTGGCCATGAAAGGATATTTGTTTTGTGCCTTCTGTTAAGGAAAATGATTTTTTAAGTGCTAAAATACTTACAACATGTGTAAAGGAATATTAAGCACTCTTATTGGAAAAACAGGCTTTGTGTGACCCTTTGAGATGGCCCGATCGAGACAAGCAGGCGCCTATACAAGGGCCATAAAATTAGCATCTCCATGGAAATGGCGCTGGAATGTGGGGGATAGACGTTAGAGTTATCTGGGAAATCTCAAAACAGGGACTCTTCCGCCCGAGATCGCCCGTGCCAGACAGAGATGAGCACGAAGTGGTCCGCCCTCTTACTTAGATAAAAACCAGACATCTGAGCTGCAATGAGGGGAGTTTCCAAGGTTCTCTGGGGGGCCGAAACAGGTCTCTGATTGGTTGAACAACGGAACGCCTTCGTTGCATAAATTAAAATACGGAAACACCTCTTTGTATAAGATGATGTGTAAAGAGAAAGAGAGAGAGTTTTTTTCCATCTTTTCTCCACGTGGGCGCCTTTGTCTGTCTGTGTGTTTCGTGTTTGTCTTTGTCTGTTGTTATTTTGTGATAAAATGCATATCTCTGTACCTCTGCAGGTTTGTTAACTGATTCATGCGTTGCTTTGTATGAATTAAACTCTGTGAGCTGTGACGTCAACACGCCTTGTTTAGTTTCGTTTTACAGCTGCCCGCTGCTTGCCGAGAGGATCCGGCTGTTAAAGGAAGATACGAGCCAAACGTTTTGTTCAAAGTTTTAATAAAATAAATTCTTCCTTTACACTTCCAAGTAATTTCCGTGTTCTAGACATGTTTTAGATAGTTATTTTACTGAAAACCCCAAGCATGACCCTTATCTTTCCAGTTGAAAAAGTCAACCAGATAATTATCTAAATTGTCCTGCTATTTCGACTGTTTCAAACAGATTCAAAACGTCACAAATTCTCCACCAAGTTCAACAGTAGGAGTGATGTGGTTTTCCACATACTCATCTGTTGTTGTGTAACAAATCTAAAATGTTTCTTTTAGGTTTGAACTTAGTATATTTTATATATGAAGCATAATGCTTACCTATGTTATGATAAAAAATAACACAAACGCCTGTCCTTCTGTTGCATCAAATAAAACATCAAAGGAGGTGCATCATAACTATTGAGTCATTTTTTCTTTAGACAATATTAAAGGCAACATATTTGACTAAAAATACACAAATGAACAGATAAAGGTAATTTTGAGAAGCCTGTTTACATAAAAGATGAGAAATACCACACAAACAATTGCAGGAGAGGAAAAAAAATCCTAAACCTTATCTATTTGGTTGCTCATTTGGAAAGTTTAGAATGACAAACTGTATATTTTCACCTTTTCTCAGCTATCTTTAAATCTGAATTGTATTTTTAAGCCATTTCCTGTAACTACGCTTGCTTGCCTACAACAGCATATTTGCCTTTGTATATCTCTGTCTACCTTTATGTCATCCTTCTTTGCCTCTCGGTGGAACCGTGTGCAACCTGTGAAAGAATCAGCCTTGGCACGTCACTGTTTCTGTGCGGGGGTGTTTTGCTGGCAATCTCAAAAAAACATTTTTCTAATATTCTGCTCTGACACATGATATTAGAAGCATCTCTGATCAGTTTCCTACGCTGCTGTCAGCAGGGAAAGCAGCTCTTTAAATCACAAACATGACATTCAGAAGTGTATTCACTTGGCATAGCGTTCAAAGGTAACCTTTGAAAGCAAATCAACTGAATTTTAACATACATGTCCTGAAACGTACGTATTCATAGTGACATGCCATGCAGGATGAGATCTGGATTTGAAATATTTAGTTAAAAGCAACAGAGAAAGAAAAAAAATGACACGGAGGTTTTAGTGTTGGATTTATGTGGGGGTGTGCGTGGGTGTGTGTGTGCGTGTGTATGGTTGTTTGTCCTGTCTGTCTCTGTGTTGTCCTGCGACAGACTGGCGACCTGTCCTGGGTGAACCCCGCCTCTCGCCCAGAACGTTAGCTGGAGATAGGCACCAGCTCCCCTCCTGACCCCACTAGGGACAAGGGTGCTAGAAAATGGATGGATGGATGAAAGGCAGCATTTGTTGATGTTGCCATAATTTTATTTCCTGTCACATGAGAACATGAGATACATTTTAAACACATGTTGTGGTTGATGGTTACAATAAGGTTATAGACCCCGGTTGTAAGAAACCTGCTTATGAATCTGCAATGTTACTGCATGCTCCACGGTGCAGTTTTGGGGTGAGTGAGGTGTTGACTTTCATCTGAGGGAGCCACAGACTTGAATTGGGAGAAAATGCACACATTAGACAGGCACATAAATCCAGCTGGTTGTACTGCTGTTTGATAGCGTCTGGATCAGTGAAGAGAAAGTTTGGCTCTGCAAACACAAATGACAGTAAGCGCACCTATTCCTGTCAGGATTATAAACACACAGCAAAAAATCTTAGCAATTAGTAATGCCATACAGAGAAAATATAACCCGCTATTGCTTAATGTTGCTTTGGTTTCTTCTCTCTGGATTAGAGTAAGCCATTTACACACCGATCCCATTAGTTCACCTTGTTTCTCATATAAAGTCTGGAAGTGCGATGGATTTAGAGAAGTAGCGTTCAAAGGTAACACTTGGGGAGGCAGCGCTGCAGATGAGATTAAACCAGCGTGATATTACCTGAGCCTCACTGCCAGGTGATTTGCAACAGTGGGGCTTGCGAGCAGCTGCAAGGCAACCTCCGGCAGTGGAGAGCGGAACATTTTGACTTTCCACCACAGAATATGAGAAAATACAGATGGAGGACTGGGACACACCAGCCACCTTATAATATTGGAAAAGGATTGGTTTTTAAACAGTCCTTTAAACTATCTCAGAAGCAATTGGAATCAGATTTTTTTATTCAGTGGCATAAGATCCTTCTTCTGTTAAAAATATATATATATATATATATATATATTGTTAAGGAAATATGGATATTGTTGAGTGTTTAATATGGCTAATCTCATGACATGTGCGTTTAAGAGATAAACATTCCTATTTGGACAAATGTTAAGCAGAGATAAACATTCTCCTGGCAAGGCTGTAACTTAGAGCAGCCATAAAATACTATGCTCTTGAAAGGCTTTAAATTAGCAGGCCATAAAGAATATCTTCCCCTGCCTAGAGGTCGGAGGTTGGGGGGTTTCCCAGGGGCTCTGAGCTGCATCTGGAGTTGATCACAGATTTCGAATCTTGGAAACATCTATGTTTAATTTCGGATACACCTTTTAAATATTGTTCGTGATAAGGCAAAGATTCAAATCTTGGGAGATGCTGAGTCCAAAGGAGTAAAATAGGTTTTGTGAAATTAACTTATAATTTTAACAACTAAAATGACTCTTGAGTTTTGTCATTAAAACTTAGGGGAAGGTTTACGTTTTTCCAAGGTGGCTCTCGGTTGGTTAACAGGAGGAACGCCTTCTTTGCATATATTAAAGTGAGGAAACGCCTACTCAGTATAAAGTACATGTAACGCTAATATAGACAGAGTTTTTTCCATTTTTCTCCACGTGGGCGCCTTTGTCTGTCTCTGTGTTTCGTGTTTGTCTTTGTCTGTTGTTATTTTGTGATAAAATGCATATCTCTGTACCTCTGCAGCTTTGTTAACTGATTCATGCGTTGCTTTGTATGAATTAAACTCTGTGAGCTGTGACGTCAACACGCCTTGTTTAGTTTCGTTTTACAGCTGCCCGCTGCTTGCCGAGAGGATCCAGGGCTTTTAAGGAAGATACGAGCCAAACGTTTTGTTCAAAGTTTTAATAAATAATTCTTCCTTTACAATATATATATATATATACATACTTTGCCTTTTAAATGGAGTTTAAGCAACATGAGTTATGTAACTGAGAGTTTTATTGTGTTGTTACTGAACTCATTCAAATGGTCCCTTTATGGGCACTGAATAACGAGCAAAGTATTAATTCATGTCAGACTTGATTTTCAGTTTGAAGCAGAAGCAGTTTCAGCCTTTAACACATTGCAACAGCAGTGGAGGAAAAAATCCCAGATGTGCAGAACAAGACCAATTCTGTTGTTAAAGGAAAATGTGATGCACTAAAATAGAAGCCTCAAATGTTCAAAAACATGTTTCTAGCAATAGATTTAAGCTTTTTCCAGACGCTTACAGTTAAAAGTTTTAAAGTTAAAAACTTTTCTTTGCCTATTAAAGTCACTGTGTTGGTTTTCAGGGGTGCCAATGATTGGCACCACTGGCTACGATGAATTTAAAATACTTACATTTTGTTTCGAAGACTTAATGGCCCTAAAATTCCCTTCCATGCATATGCATATTTTGGCTTGATTGCCACACGTCTAGTTGTTTTTAATAATTGATTATCTAGAGCTTGGAGTAATTTAAAGCCTTTCTTGTAGGGCACTAGTGATTGTGATCGAAGCAACTATTTGTAATGTTTTCAACAATTATTAAAAGTTTTTAAATGAAAAGGTTAGAATCTTCATACATTTCAGAGAGAGAAAATCCTACTTGATATTTTTATCCCATTGTCTCAGTCGTACATCATCGAAAATCTGCCAAAGCTGTCCCTTTGCTATAAATGAAAGCGTCTACTATCTGACCATAAAAACATATCCTGTCAGTCTCAATCTGAACGTATATGCAGTCGATAAACTAACAGTCCACTGTGCTTTGCAAGCAAACGTAGAGGTCAGAAATATAAGATGACACAGCTTATATTTTACTCCAACAAATTCCTCCTGGGCTCCCTTCCACAGGGCTCTGCGGTCGTCCAAAGATCCGGCAGCACTTTCACAATTTCTCCATGTGCACTCTAGTTAATGCACTGGGCTTTCGCTATACGCTGTGATTCATCCTGGCAGCGTTCCCGCATCCCTGGTGGGTCGTACCATTTATTTCGCACCGACACAGACCGTGTCCTCTGTGACATATTGCTCTTTAATTTCAGATCTTACATAACACGGTGTGCGTTGTGGGGCTTAGTCGGTGCCAGAAAAACATCAGCATCCCGCTAACATAGGTGTCTGCCGTGACAAGTTTCTCTGCTGCAAGACTAAACAGGATAGGGTGAAGTGGGGAAAAAACTGTTGACAAGCAGACCAAAAATTCATAAAATTTATAAACCTCTTTACGAACAATTTACGTTTTGAAAAATACTACTGTGAATACTAAAAATACTTTACATCCAAGTATGCCAACAAACCTTAATTTTGTAGAAGAATTCTTGAGTATTTGCTCTGGAATAAACTAATATGAGAACAGTGAGTTTATAGGATAATGTTAGCGATAACTATTCACCTTTCTTTTACTGAGCAATTACTTCTTTCATCACCACTGAGTGACCAGCAGGCAATGAATCACGGATAGCAGCTGCGATTTCACGTATGTCTAGCTGACTGCAACTCTCATTATCTAAAGGACAGCGAGCTAAAAGATAAATGAACGTGTCCTCCTCTAAATAAATGTTACACCTGTTCCTGCTGAGGGCTCGCTTTCAGACAAGTACCGATGGCAATTAGGGCATGATGGTGTTTGTTCACAAAAGAAAAAAACTGTAGCATTACCAAAGAAAGGAAGGAGTGTGGTTCTTAGTGTTTAGCTGGAAAGCTACATGATAAATATAAACACCTATGAGGAAGAAAGTTGACGTACTGCTCCATATTCAGAACTCGTTATTGTTCCTGTAGTACTCCTCGCAGTCTGTCTTAATGAGCAGATCTATAGCATGTAAATATGCCACCATATTTGCAGGTTTGCCTCATTAGAAGCAAAAGAAAATATTATCATAAAAATAAACTGCGGCCTCAAAGACGCAAATGCCGACAATTTTTCTTCTTTTACATGAGCAAAAGTGTTTGCAGTCAATTGAATATTTTGTACATTAAAAATATGTGGTGCATAGCATAACATACTGATGATTTTCCTATTTTATTTCTTTATTAGCAGTTTATTGCTGTTGCTGCCATAGTTTCACTAAAGGAACTGTTTTCTGTCTGGATTTAGTTGCCAAACAAATGTGTTAGATAGATTCCACTGCAATTCAGTGAAATATAAAAATGCAGAAATTAATTATTTCTGCATTTGTGGCAAATACTCTTCACTAGATTATAATACAAATATTAAGCTTTAGTCATGACTCTAACACCACTGTGCCTCATAGATGGCATTAAGTTTTGGGGTAGGAATGCTGCTTGCAGATAATTCAAAAATACAACTTATTTCCAAACTTTTATTTTACGTTACCCATATGTTTAATACAGCTGTGGGTAACATGTTGTATTTAGTAAAAGTGAGGTCTTTGTCCCTGGATTCCTGACACTAAGCTTGGTATTACACTGTGAGGGAAATATATTAGATGCGTAGAAGACACTGTGCCCTGATCTGACCTGAGTAGATTCAAATTAGCATCGATTGCATCTTTTGGCCTGATTAACATGATTATTTCCAAGATAAAATAGACAAAAGAACAACAACCAAAAGGGGAAATAGAATGACATTAAATAGTTTTGTTGCTAAGTTATTTTTTTTTATCTGTTATTCACAAAATTGACTGGACAAAATATTCTCTGTTCACAAAAAGTGACAATATTTTAAATGTGTCTACCATTCGATTCAAAGTGTTAGTCATTAATATTTGGCTTCTTGTCATTTCTTCCCATTTGTAGGATTTCTACAGGCTTAAGCCTCTAAATAGAATTCCACGACTTAATTTGACAGCTCACTAACTTGATAAGACACACAGTAAACACAAAAGCCCTGACCAAAACCTCTGCTGGTTACAGCCAATCCCATCTTTCCTATCCATCTGACCTGTGCGATCGCTCAGAGACAACATTGCTGCACAGACTCCTCTGTTAAAACTGTCACCCCTTTTACCTTTGGCTCGTTTCTTCCCAGGCTTTTGTTCCCCTCTTTGCAGCATGCATGTTTGCTGCCAACCAAACTGTGATAGATGACGACAAAGTGATAAAGGGGAAAGGAAAATCATCCTGTCTGAGGCATATGGACTTGAAGTAGACCATTAGTTGTGAGCCAAGTTAAAATTGAAGGCTAAACAGATATTTGCTTAATTTATCAATGGCTTCTGTAGTTCTTTCACACATTTTAGCACACTCAGATTGGAATGCCATAAGTGCCTGAAACACACTCACACACACACTCAGAAATAGTTGTACCTCCTCAATTCAGTACAGCTTATTAGATTTGATGGCTAAGGTAATGTATATTGAAGTCAGAAATCATGTTAAGTGTGTATCCCAGAGAAAGAAGGAGATCTTAAATTTAAAACATGAAGCTGAGATCTTAAAATCCCAGCTGCAACAAAGTTAGAGACTTTGTGAGACTTCTAGTCCAAATAAAAGACTCTTTTCCCATTGCAGCATTACGAACCAAAATTAGTCAGATCTATTGTAATATTGCCAAAAATAATCTTTTTGTGTCCACATTTTGTCCAGCTGACCGATCTTACCATATTTCCCATAGTTTGAATATTTGACTCTTATCGTCTGTGAAATGCAGATATAAAATATGAACCTTTTCTAACTTTTATCGTGTTTTGACGAATCAACAACTATTTCCTGATTTCATTACGCTCTTCTTCGTAGATTATTTTAAGTGATAGATCTACGTCTTTGTATTGTTTGACTGTTTACAATTAAGATTCTTTCTTACTGTCTGCTTTCCTGCAGACCGGCCCCCGGCCCCGGTCAACGTGTCTGTCATGCACTTACGAGCCGACTCAGCAACCGTGTCCTGGGAGGTTCCGGAGGGGGACATAATAATAGGATTCTCCATATCTCAACAGGTAATGGTTCAAATTTAATTATTAACCAGATTCTCCTCAAAAATATGTTGATAACCTTTAAACCTTTTCACTTTTTTGTCATGTCACAAGTACATACTTCATTGTATTTTATTGGGATTTTATGTGATAGACCAAAACAGATTTGTACATCACTGTGAAAAAGCATAAAAATGGTTTTCAAATTACTTTTTATGAAAAAATATCTGAAAGGAGCATTATTGTATTCAACCCCCTCTGCTCTGATACCCCCAAATAAACTTTTGTGCAACCAACTATCCTCAGAAGCCACCAACCGCGTGCAACTTCACTTCAGTCTAAATTAGAGCTTACTTAAAGCAGATTAGTAAAGGTCAGTTAAATACATATAATATATGTGATATTGGTAAATGTCAAATTAAGAAATTGATTATATATTGACATTTAGCTACAGTCAGATGAATATTTAGTCCAGACGCTTATAGACTGCATGACAAAGCCAATTTGGAATCAATTTTATTTTATTTTATTTATTTTATTTATTTATTTATTTCGAACAGACTTTAAAACAATCAAAAAGAAAATAAAATAAAATGGAATGAAACAACTTAAGAAATAAAATATGAAACAAATTATTATGCCCATGTGACATGCAAAATTTTTCTGTTCGAAAAGGAGCAGGTAGAAGATACATCTTATAATGTCCTGCCCCTTTCCTGCTTGTCAATGTATTTACAATGAACTGTCATAACATCAAAAAGAAAATTTTTTCCATTTTTCCATCATGTATAACTATACAAAATTATTTTAGGTACTATTTATATCATCAATTACATTATAGCCTATTGGATATTAAACATCTTATACAGCATATTTTGAAATGAGCTCTGCTTTAATCAGCTTTTTAAATTGGTTTACATTTGTAATTTGTTTTAACTCATCATTCAATCCATTCCAGACATTTACTCCACACACAGATAAACAAAAACTCTTCCTTGTTGTTCTAATATGTTGTTTTTTAAAATATCCTTCACCTCTTAGATAATACCCACCCTCTCTGTCAGCAAACATTTCCTGTATACTGTGTGGAAGTTTTTGATGTCTGACCTTAAACATGAATTGTGTCGTTTTAAATGTTACCAGGTCCCAGAATTTCAGTATATTTGATTTAATAAATAACTGGTTTGTGTGTTCCCAGTGTCCCACTTTATGTAATATTCGGATGGATTGTTTTTGTAAGAGGTATAATTGCTGTAAATTTGTTTTGTATGTATTCCCCCAGACTTCCACACAATATGTCAGGTGTGGTGCAATGAGTGTATTATATAGAATAAACAAAGATTTATAGTCTAGTACGAAGTTAATTCTTCTTATAACAGCAACACTCTTGGCTATTTTAGATTTTACTTGTCCGATGTGTGGTTTCCAGCTGAATTTATTATCTAATGTGACACCCAAGAATTTTATTTCATGTACTTCTTCTAAATTAACACTGTCAATTGATATTTTAATTGGATAAGTTTCCTGTTTTTTATTGTTTCCGAATATCATAAATTTGGTTTTATCTAAATTTACAAATAATTTATTGTTTTTGAGCCAATGCTGTAATTTTTCTATTTCTGTGTTGATCACTTTAGAGAGTTGTTGAATGTTTTCTCCGGTACAGAAGATACTTGTATCATCTGCAAATATAATATATTTTATAAGATTTGATATTTTAACTATGTCATTTATATACAAAATGAACAATTTGGGTCCCAAAACTGATCCCTGCGGAACTCCACAGGTTATGTTGAGTACATCTGATTTCTGACCATCTAATTCTACAAATTGTTTCCTATCTCCAATGTAGCTCCTAATCCAGTTTAATGGCACCCCTCTAATGCCATACCTTTCCAGTTTTTTTAATAACATGTCATGATTAATGGTATCAAAAGCTTTTTTGAGATCCAGAAATACACCAATTGCACATTTCTTTTTATCCATATTGTCTATAATTTCTTCTGTTAATGCCATCAGTGCCATCGAAGTTGATCTTTTTTCTCTAAAACCATACTGACAATCAGTCAGAATGTTTTGCTTTTCAATGAAATTATCCAACCTTTTACTAAAAACTTTTTCTAGTATTTTTGAAAATTGACAGAGAAGTGACACTGGTCTATAGTTGCTAATTATATTCTTATCTCCAGATTTAAATAGAGGAATAACCTTCGCTATTTTCATTGCATTTGGAAATGTTCCAGAAATGAATGACAAGTTGCAGATGTAAGTTAGAGGATCTGCCACATCATCAATTATCTGTTTTATAAGTGACATGTTAATGTCCTTCCAGTCCATTGATTTTTTATTGTTACATTGATTAACTATTTCCTTAATTTCAATTTTGTCTACTGGTTTCAGGTACATAGATGATGTATTTTGCTTAATACATATTTCCGATGAATCCCCATCCAGTGGGTTTAATTTATTTATTTGTTCTGCTAACGTAGACCCTACATTTACAAAATATTCATTAAATCCATTTACTATCCCAACTTTTTCATTCAGGGTTTTATCATTATAAATAATATATTTAGGGTGAGTAGTATTAGAAGAATTTTTTCTTATCAAGCTATGTAAAGTTTTCCAAATTCCTTTAATGTTTAGTTTATTATTTTCTAATATTTTAGAATAATAATCTGTTTTGCATTTTCTCATAATAATAGTTAATTTATTTTTATAAGATTTATATTTTTGTTCTGCTTCAACCGTTTTATATTTTATAAATTGTTTATATAGATTATTCTTTTTCTTACATGCCTTATGTATGCCTTTTGTAATCCAAGGCTTATGTTTGTTTTTGTGCCTGTAATTACAAGTTACGATTGGACAGTTTTTATCATAAAATGCTTTAAATATTTCGGTGAATATGTCAAAAGCCTTATCAATATTTCTTTCTTCATACAACACTTTCCAGTTCTGTGATTGAAGATCTTTTCTTAATGCTCTTATTGAGTCCTCTGATATTATTCTTTTGTAAGTGATGTTTGTGACCTTGTTTATTTTTCTGCAAACATCTTCAAGTATAACAAACACTGGTAGATGGTCACTGATATCATTTATAAGAAGTCCACTTCTCAATTCACTTTCCATATAATTAGTAAATATATTGTCAATCAGGGTTGAACTCTGTGTTGTTATTCTGCTTGGTTTAGTAATTAGTGGATATAAACCTAAACTATGTATAGAATCAATAAAGTTAGATGTACTTTTAACCATATGTGGATTCAGCATATCAATATTAAAGTCTCCACAGATGAAAATTACCTTTTGATGCATCTTAGCAAACAATGTTTCCATGTAATTTGTAAAGATGTCAGTATCAGATGCCGGTGCTCTGTACACACAGCTGACCATTATATTTTTCTGCTTCTCAAATTGGATTTCAATAGTAATACATTCCATAACTTCATCAATTGGCATTGACATTTTTTCTAGCATCTTATATTTTAGATCATTCTTAATGTACAAAGCAACACCTCCACCTTTTTTATTCTTTCTGTTAACGTAATTGAACTCATACCCCTCCAGTGGGAAATCTACTCCCTTCTCAGAGGTGAGCCAGGTTTCTGTTATTGCTATAACGCTAAATGACCTTTTTAGTTGATGTAAATATTCTTTTATTTTGTCATAATTTGCATAAAGGCTACGGCTATTGAAGTGAATAATTGACATTTCTTGATCCGAATTATAGCATTGGCTATAGTTCTCATCAGTATAGTAATGGCAGTTGTCATTCAAATAATCAAGAAAATTGTTGTCGGGGTCAATATCTGTGTCTATGTTCATATATATATTTTCTTATCATCACTGGTTTTCAGAAAGTTGATCATGGTTACCCGGTTATCATGTTTCACTGATATTTGTCCAACTCTTCAATTTTTCTGATGAACAGTATCTTAGCTTCTTCCGGTGAACCGTTCAATTTGATATAGACTCTGCAGTTTGAGGTCCATGTTGATTGTATTTTCTTTTGTTTCCTGAGAAAACGTGCTTGTCTTGCTATATCTGCGTTTAGTTTGGTTAGATGCTCATTTATATAAACATTGGTTCCCTTTAATTTCCTTCCTTGTTTTAAGAGTTCATTTTTGTGTTTCCTGTTTGTAAATCTCATTACAATAGCTGGTTTAAGTCCTTTGTTTTTTTGTGGAATTGGATGGCAAGCTTCAATGCCATTATTATCAATGCTGATTCCCTTATTGCTGAAGAATGATATTATCTGTTTTTCAAAAGTTCCTTGCTCTTCATCCCTTTCTTCGGTATTGTTTGCTTCTGTAACAGCCCGGGCATATGATCGTGGCTTCATTTCCAACCCACTAATTATAACATCATTCATTCGACTGTACTGTTCCAAATCAGCCACACGATGTTCCAGGAAGGCTATTTGCTTGTCTTTCTCTACATTCTGTCTCTTCAATTCTTTAACCTCCCCCATTAAGTTCATTATTAGTTTTTGTTGTTGTGAGATTGTTGCTATCTCACCAGACATGAAATCCAAGGATTTCTTTATCTCCTCAAACTCCTCCTCTGTCGTGGATCGACTTTGCTTCGTATTTCTTTTCGACATTTCCGTTTACTCTGAACAATTTGATGGTCCGGCGTTGGAGTTCCAGCTCAGGAGTTGCAGCAGCTACCCTGCTTTGTTGCCGCCAGTCAGATACTGTAGTGGGAACCCAGCGTAGTCGCAGCCGCTAGGTGTTATCTCAGCAATAGCAGCCCAGCATTGTAGCCGTAGCTCAGGTATGGAGACCCACCTCAGATGTTGTAGCCGCCTACCATGTGTTGCCGCCACAGCAGCCTCTCAGCGTTGTAGCCGCCGGTCAGGTGTTGTCGCCGCCGGTCAGGTGTTACCGCCACAGCAGCCTCAGTGTAAAATCCCAAGCCACGGTTCTCCGTGTGGCTACAATAGACAGGTGGGGATTTGGCCTGTCTGAAACGGCTTCGTCCTTGGAGATATGAGCTCAGCTGACTTTAGCAGAAGGTCAAAGCCAGCTTGGTCTCAGGGTGTTAGCAGCGTTAGCTGCTATCCGGCAGATTCCCGAACCTTCAGAGCCACATTCCTCTCCGATACCTCCTTCATGATTTGCAGACTGCAGTGTCAGGATATCTGCTTTAAAATGAAGCCTCTTTTCTTTGCCTTTCTCCCCGGATGGCCTCGCTCCCCGACGCTGTGCCGTCCAGTCCAGTCAGTCTCAATGTAATGCTTCATTGAAAATCTTTAATCTAAGAAGAATACCTCTGTACGATATGCTGAAGCCTAAAGTCGAAATGAAACTAAAGAAAAGTCAGGTGAGTTATTTCATATGTGTTTATGCCATGAATGCACATACATCTGTAAACCTGACAAGCTTCATTTTCTAAAAGATAAAAGCATTTTGAAATCTTAAAATAAGAAAACTGATTATTCGTGCCACTAACTGATGCAATGCAACATGACTTCCTGCAACCGTGAACATGTATTGTGCGACTCAAAACATAATGCAGTAATTTGAGTTAACTTTCTACTGAGGTGAGAAAAGCCTCTCTCTCCCCGGGGTTTTTTTTTTTATCATTTTTTGGCAGCAGGGTCTGAACACCTCTCATAATTGCCTTAAGCATACATAGGAGTTTAAGCATTGCATTATTCATTATTTTTTATACGTGGATACTTTCTTAACAACACATCCTGCCCAAATACAAGAACAGAAGCCTGACTAGCAGAAAAAGTTGAATATTTTCAAAAGCTTTTTCTCATGATATTTATGCAGTCTTAATTAATCCTAATTTTGACTCTCACAGTGAAATAGTTTGCTGTTCTCCAAACTATTTTTAGTTGGGCAGCTTTATTCTTAGAGTGTGCACTCTAAGAAAGGTCTGTGATTGTTTCCATGCCTTTGCAACATGACACTTTATTGATTCTAACATTATCCCATCAAATTTAATGAAGCGAAGCGATGACACTTCCAAGAGAAGACAATGGCTCTCTGGGAGACTCGTTCTGCAGGGCTGTGTGGTCACCCTGATCACCTAATTTCCCTCATTATCGATCATCGCTGGAATTGCTCAATAGCTTAATGTATTTGGTTGCCCTCTACCTTTTTTTTTTTAACTTTCAGAGGCAGGATGGACACATGCAGCGATTCATTCGTGAGGTCAACACCACCAGTCGTTCTTGTGTTCTTTGGGACCTGGAGGAGGAGACGGACTACATCATCCAGGTCCAGTCCATTGGGCTATACGGGGAAAGCCAAGCCAGCAAGAAAGTTCATTTTTGCACGCTCAAGAAAACTGACCGGTACTCTTCTAACAGCTCTAACCAAGGTATGCTGCTTAAGCATTCTGTAGTATTGTAGACAGTAAACTCATTACTTTGATTTCTTTATTTTTATGCCTCTTTTTTATATGTTTGTATTTAGAAAGTGTTCACTAGGCTTAGAGTGTAACCAAAGTCAAATTCCTTCTTCGTGTGGGCAAACGTGATGAATAAAACTGATTTTGATTCTGCTGTAAATATTTAACTAACTACCTGAATAGTTAATTTTTGCTTACATATATGCTAACAATGGTTAATGTAGTACCTCTGAACAAATTGAACAGGAAGTTCTTAAATGTTTGAAGAACCTGCACAGTCTGCAGCTATGCTAGCTTAACAAGAAGAGTGTAAGAAGTTGGAGAAAAGTTTGATTGATTTTGTTCTGAAACAAACTAAGAGGTGTCTCACAATGGACATGTTGTTATTAATCCTTAAAAGTCTGTCCCTCAACAAAAAACCAAAGCATTCATGACAATGTTATGACAACCAGGTATTTATGTATTCAGAAAGGATAGTTAATGATTCATTCAAATGATCTTCTAGAGCATCAAACTCATGGACTCGGTTTTTAGTGCACCAGTCTATGTCACATCAATGCATTCCAGGCTTTTATAGAAGCAGCTGAAATAAGTTTCCTCTGTAAGGGAACTGGGCGTGGCATTAGAGACTGAGGGTGAGTGAGGACTGAGAACACAGGTGCAGCATGACACTCCAATTCCTCTGAATCATAAGGATTCAGCGGAGGTTCAGGTGTCTGATCTCCTTATGGAGACTTTCTGGGTGCTTCCCACAAGGAAAAGCTTTCCTGTTCCTGCTAAAGAAAAGCATCCTCATAAAGTCCCGACTCAGCTTTCACAAAGTGCATTTCTGCTTGATGAAGGCAAGGATTTTCTTGAGATGCAAAAGAGAGCTGTTGCTTTGCCATCTTACAGTGAGATTCTTAAACTTTTTTTGTGTTTGCATTAAAAACAGAAAGAGCTCCACAATTAAATGACCTAAACCAGATTAAACACTGAGCTGATATTCCAGAAACTGAGAACTGAGCTGCTGCCTAACACCTTCCGTCTAATTCACCATGAATCCCAACTCACAGACAGACGTGGCCCACTGCTGACACTTCTCCCACTGCTGTGCTGAAGTCTCTTTTTTTTCTCTCCACTCTATCCCTTTAAAGCAAGCTGACATTGAAAATCAGACAAAGTGAAGGCAAGTGTTGTCGAGTGTAACAACATGAAGGCTTCTTGTCAGAACCTCGCAGTGGGATCTGGGGTGGTGATGAAGGGAGAATGCTTTTCTCTCAGACACCAGTACATTATTGACAGACTCTTCGGGCATGGCAAGCTGCTCTGAATTTATGCAGCATTACGTAACGTGTGGTGATTCTCTACAGACCCCAAAACATTTAAAATTCAGTAGATGGGCTCTGCTCAGGAACTGGTGGAAAGAAGAAGACCATGACCAATGGAGAGTATATTATGCAGCTGTTTTTTTCAGCTTGGAGTAAAAATAATAAAAAAAACAGATTCTCTAAACCCCTCTGCATTAGCTAAAGCATGTCTATATGATGAGCCAAATGTATTCAGTCTCGAAATGCTGAAGCCTCACTTGACACTTGTTTGTGAGCAGGTCTGACACACTCAGCTGATTTTTCCTAATGATATCACACACAGGTTGGAGGTTGTGAAAACTGGAAACGCTGATACGAGGGAATCATAAATGTTCCTCTTTAGCTGACTCAGAATTGGTTTAATTTGTTAAGCAAGCAAGACTGTCCACGGAGGAAAAAAAAAAAGTAACAAATAGCAGCTAATCGGAAGAGCCTGTGCACTATAAATCAAGATAACAAGGGCAGTGATGTACCGAGTTACTTTACTTAACAAATCCATTGAATTACCTGTGTTGCTTTTTTGTTTATGTTTATTTGAGTTCAAATAATTTTAGACAATTACACTACTATAAACATATCTCATTAAACTGATGCGCACACACAGGTTTATTGCCAGTGTCGACTATTGGAGAGATTTCCAGTGAAGCATTAATCAAGGTTTGTAGCCTCTCCAGGTCTTCCAACTGGGTCAGAAAAACAGCCCATTCAGTAAAATGAGATTCATTTTTTTAGGAGCTTGTTTTGGCGTCTTAAAGCAATCACTGCCTGCATGTCATAAATCTAACGCCAGCGGTGCTGACTCCTCACACCCCGTTTTTAAAGTCCAGCGACATCAGTTTTAATTATGCAGCTTTTCTGAACCTCATAACTCAATGTTTATCATCATGCTTTTTGATTACATTTAATGCTCTTTTTGTTTGGTGTTTACTACAGAATAAACTCCCATAATACATACATAATTATATTACGATTTTATGTTTTAAATGCTTGAGTAGTTTCTAAAGCTATAGGATTGGGGTTTTGAATCCTATATAAGATACTGTTTTCTGTCTTTTGTGTGAAAAAAATAAGCAAGAGTAAATACAGTATAGCTCTAAATCAATCTTTGTTCTGAAAATTGGCTTATTTTCACCTAGCATTTATAGAATGCTGCCCATAACTATTGTGTAAAGTGATTAGTTATAAATCAAAATATTTTAGAAAAGCCAGAAGATTGGGAATGTTAATTACACTGCCTAAAAATATTCTGTTCAATTAAACAGCAGAAAGAGTTCCAAAGATAAAAATTTAAATAAATGTAATAAATAAAAAATGTAAAGTTGGATGAGGCCTCTCCGTAATGACTGGTTGGGACGTTCCGCAGTGCATTTGCACAAGTCCATTTCTTAACACACTGCTATGTCCAGGAGGTTATGTAATAATGGGTGTGAGACATACACACCCAAGCGGGCATGTTATCACTAAAAGTAAACAACAAAATTTTAACACATGCTGTCTGGTTCTTCTATAGTAGTACCAAATAAAGTAAGGAGATTTATGAGTTTTATATGCTTTGAAGATTAATAGTTTCAAGTTATTTATTTGTTGAGTCTTTTAGTCGTTTGCTTTTGTTTATTTTAAAAGCCTTTTTGATCAAGCTAACTCTGACCTGAAAGAGCAATTTCAGAGCTCCTTTGTTATGGTTAAGTGCTTCTTACTAAAGCCATATCGATTTCTGCTACACAGTATGGTCGACGGTTATGAATCTGATCCTCATCAATCAATGAGGTTCTTTAAAATAACATGAATGGATACTAAGCATAGTCGGACCTGAACAGAATCTATGTAAAAAAAAAAACAACATATATATAGTATGTTTTTTCTGTTGATACTAGCTCTCAAATTTTTGTACCTTCTTTTAAATAAAATGTCAGCTGTGAGACAGTTTGGATGTATTTCTATAAATGAGTAAATTAGCATTGTTAGCATGAACTGAGGATCAATAGCAGGTGTAAAAATGTTTCATTGGTGTAATAAAAATCACCCCCAAAAGAGAGGCTTATTAACTCCCGCCAATCTACTTTACAGCTTAAATTAAAAGATAATCTTTTTGACATGGTTCTTTGAGCACAAACTAACCAAGGACGTGGTCCCCATAGGCATAATTACTGTACAGTACTTCAAAGAGATGCTCAGCCCCCTCCTGTGAGGCAGCAGTTTCACTTAGACTCTATCATCAAAAGCACTGACATAGAGACTTGCTTCACTGAGTCAGATATATGTGGAGTTTCCCAACCATGTACAGTATTTTATATACAGATAAACCTGTGGATAAGTGTAAAGCAGGGACAGGTTAAAAATAACATCCCAAACTCTCAGCATCACATGAGGCACTGTTTAGAGCATCAAGTTAAAATAGAAACAGTGTTGCACAAACACAAACCTATGAAGACATGGCTGTCCACCTGAACCAACGGGTGAAATAAGGAGTATGAAAGATGCAGCCAAGAGCCCTACGGTATCTCTGGAGGAAGTGCAGAGGTCAACAGCTCAGGTGGTGGTATCTGTCGGCAGAAAAACTATTAGTTTTCACAAATTTGGCTTTACTAGAGGAATTGACCAAAAAGGCTTTGTTGAAATCAAATCTGGTTTTCAGTTTGCCACAGGCCATGCAGGCAACACACCAAATGTGGAAGAAGGTTCAGATGAAATGAGTCCAAATTTGAGCTTCTTGGTCTATTTGCAAAATGCCACAAAGCGAAAAACTGACAATGAACATATATCAATATAAACATGGTGGTGTGGTTGCTGAAGGAAAACCTGTTAGAGGTTGCAAAAGGCTTAACACTGGAGCAGAGACTCATATCCAGTAAGACAATCTTACTGGATATCCCAGAGATACAAAAATGCTGTGAATCACTGTGCAGACCTTAAATCAACCTTGAAAACTTGAAAATCTATTTCAACCTATGCTCTCCCCCAGCTTGCAAAAAACAAAAGGACAAAACCTTTTGTCTCTAGATGTTCAAAGCTGGCAGAGACATTTCCCCAAACATATGCAACAATAATTGCAGGATAAGATGCTCTACAACGTATCGAGTTGAGGAAACTTTTTGCATTTTTTATTTTGACAATTACACAGCACTTTGCGTTGATATAGCACTGAAATCCATGTAAAATACATTTGACATTTTTGGTTTTTAAACATGTAAGAAACTTCAAGGGGTATGAACATTTTGGCAAGCTGCTATGCACCAGCACAACTGCTCTATGTACAGGAGATGTCATAAAAGAAATAATCAGTAGAAGCATAGTCATGACTCCTGTATTAAATCCGTAGTGGGTTGTTAAACATCTCCTCGTCACAGTTCTGAGCTACAATCGGCATCGTGGGATTAGGGGTGAGCAGAAGGAATTTCAAGTAATCATCTCAGCACAGACTGTTCTGTGTATCAAAGGCTCAGAAGTCCTCTTGTTCTGCGTTAGCAAAGAATCACACAACAATATGAGAGTGGAGCAAACAGCACTGCAATGTTATTTAGGTCATCCAGAAATGTGGTTTCTGTGTTCGTTGTATGAAACCTACAACCTCTCAGATCCACATGTCTATCTTTATGATATATGATACAAATCTAAAACAATATCACTGCTCAGATGAGGGTAAAAGAGAAAAGGTGTGCAAAATTACAGCATTTTTTAGTGAGTCATGTACCTCTTTAGAGTTTGTGGTCTCCCGGTAATCAGTGGAGAGTCCCTTTTAAAAACAGCACAAGATAAGTGATAGGAAAACATGAGCAACTGTCAGGATGTCGGGGGATGTGATGGAATAACTGATCCAGCGGAGCTTTAAAGGCTCCAGAGACTAAAAGGCCGTGCTGCTAATGTCTCGGTGTGGGTTTTGGTAAAAATGCACGTACTTCTTCCCATGCTGGAAAGATGGAAATTAATTAGAAAGAACCAATTGCTGAATGGTAATTGGTGAGTGGGTTCAGGTAGCTTGAGGACATGTGGGAGTAATAAACTGGATAACAGCTCTCTGAGAAAGCCATCAAGCAATGACCTCAGTCCTGACCTGACACTTTAATGTTCCTTCTGATTTCTACGCAGAGCTTAATGCACAACATCTACATGGAGATTTTAAAAAAACGTAAATTATTCCATAAAAGAAATACAAAAAATACTATTAATATTACATATATTTTTTAAAAAACACATTTTAAAAATGGGGTAAAAAATGTATCTTTTTTTGACAAATTAACAAATTAAGAGACAAGGAGGAAAGCCAAGTCTTTTATACTCACAATTCTTAGTTTACTATTAACAAATCTTCACTTATCTTTTTTAATCCCCTCCCCAAATGTTTAAACTTGTTGAACAGCTTGTTGGATAATTGACTATAAGCTTCTTATTTGCAAAGACTTTCGATTTAATTTCCTTTAGCAGGACAAAGCTGTCAAATGGCTGGCTTCATTGAAAACACTGCTACCTCATTGGTATCCGCTGTCAGGGTAATTTAGTTAGTCTGCTCTTAGACATTATAAGGGAGAAGAGATATTCCAACATACACATTCATCTTGTTTATCTTAATCTAGATTATAAATGACAATATGTTTGCAAGCTATCACAATACTGTATGCTCTTTATTTTTTGGTGAACTCTGGCTCCCTTCCTCTGTCTACTTACAAAGTCATCCCATAATATATCTAAAGAAATTTGGAAGCACAACTGAGCACTACTAAAATGTGAAAAGAGCTGACCGTCACTTTTGGGGCAGTTCCCTGACAAGTTGATTCACTAAAGGAGCCAATTAGGAAGAGTGGTGCACTGGAACATGTCCATCCAGCCAAGTTAGGAGACAGGACAAGGTCTAGTTGATACAGTTAGAGTAGGATTAATTTTGTAGACTGGTTTGTTGTTCATCTCATTCACTGAAAGCTACTGCTAATAACAGTCACGAGCTACAGAAAAGATACAAGTTTTTCACAATCAATGCAGGCACAGTGTGCATAAATCAAAAATTATGTTAATTTTAAGATATTTCATTTCACTCAACTGGATTCTTAAACACTCAAGGATCAAATTGTCAGAATCGGTATTCATGGACTCAAAACTTTATATTTACTGCAATGGGCTCATAAATATTCATATTTGCCTTCTGCACTGTGCTTTATCCTAGATGACCCAACAGTGCAGGGCCTGGACAAGTCTCGGCATCTTCAAACGGGGGAGATGATCATCATTGTTGTCGTCTTAGTCATGTGGGCAGGTACGTTTGTGAATGTGAAAAGTGTAAGTTTTTGATTTGGAAAAAAAAAAAAAAAGGTAAAAGTAGGAAAAAAACATTTAAAGTAGTTTCTTGTATTTGTATTTTACTGGTTGAGAATAAGAGAAAAAAAAGACGCATATTGAGTTATTTAGAAAAAGTTTATTTGAAAAATGTCATCCGTCAAGGATCCTGTTAGTAAAATTATTATTATTTAATGAAATTAAAGGCACCAGTTTATTTCTATTAAACACAATTTCTACTTCAGAATTATTACATGTTACAAAGAACATAAGATAGTCGTTGTTGTTGTAGTTTATTTTTATTGCCGAGTGCTTTTACAGTCCGGTTAAACTGTAAATAAAGTAAGAAAAAACAAAACATCAATACTTAGTATTGCAGAATTCAATCAACACAAACTTAAACATAGATTTATTAGCTAGGCTTGACCAACCAGTTATAAGACAGTTTATTCTTAGAACACTTCGTCATATAATAAACATCGGCATTCAACAATCACAGCGCAGCAAACACAGCTAGCATTGGGCTAATTAGCGCTAGCAAATTCAGCAAGCTCACGCTTAAAACAGATAACAAAAACTCATCTCCCCACAGCTTACAGCATTAAAAACTCACCACGTTGGGCAACACTCATGAACGCCAGTAGAATATGATTTTATTGTAGCTTCAGCTTGTTAGCTTCAGCTAACGGCAAGCCGTAAGTTTTTTCTCGTTTCACCTCCCCTCCACTACCAATGCAAAACAACTACAGAGCCCCCTAGCGGAATGGGAGGAGTGAATCCAACATTACAATTATGATAACAATTTTCTAACAAACTTACCCAAAATGTATTGATAGTATATGGGATGTTCATTATCAAAAATAATGAAGGTTTCTGTCTTATGGCTACATCATCATTCTGACATAGTAATTATCAATAAAGAAGCCACTGGAAAAAGATCAGTGGAATCCCAGGAGAGTCTATCTAAAAATAAAATAACAAAAACAGACAGGTAGGAAAATAAAAGATTTTTTACTTGACACCGTTTAACAACAGTGACGCTTCTTTCGCTTTCGGAAAAATTGTGTACTTTTAACTCAGTTTGTCCGAATTGCAAAAAATAAATCAAAAATTAAAAATAAGCTAATTACAAAGCATGAGAATTGCTCTCATCTTTGATATGCCGCCTGAGTTTAAATAAATAACAATTTTTATCATTTGATACAAGTAAGTTGTGCGCAGCACTTACATTTAATGACCTTGCTTCAATATTCATGTTACGTCTGCAAAATGCACTTGTAAAATTAATATTTTTTTCTGCAGAACTTTGCATTATTATGTATGAACAGTATTGTATAACAAGAACAAGAAATAGATATAGATACAATCAAGTAATTTACCCATTATAAAGTCATTTAAACAATATTCTTAATTAATTATTTCTTACTTAATTATACTTGTTTCATTTTTCAAATTTCAAGACCAAAATCTTCTTTTAATTTCAAACTAACTTTCATTCATAGCTTTTGGCTCAAGTTCACCCCCATAAACATTTAACCTTAACACAGTACTCATCTGACTATCTCTGCCTCAGCAGAGTTCAAAAAAAAAAACACATTCAGGGCTCACACATTAATTTTATGTAATGTAACCAAGACGTACATCAATGCGATCAGCATTATCAACAACATCAACGTCTCTTTGCTAATTAGTCAGCAGCTGCACCACTGTATGAGGCTTTGATATTAATGTCAAGCCAATGAAAGAGTGTCATGAAGATATCATTACCAGATCTCCGTATTCATTTTTGAAAATGTGACAGCAGTGCCCTTACAGAAATTCCCTGCCTTAGTGTTTTCAGGAAGTTAACTCTGAATTTACAATGCTATTCAGACAGGAAGCACAGCTGCACCGAAAAGGCTGCAGAACACAAAAAAGGCAAGCTGTGTCATCTTTCCATCTTTAAAAATGAAAGCGCAGCTATCAAACTCCCCGGGGAGCCAAGTTCCATTATCCACACGGCATTTTAGTGCGCAGGGATGCAGGAAGTGTGAATGACAGTGGCTTCCTTGTGACTGAGTTCCTGTTTGTTGTGTGAGTGCGCTTTTCACGTGTGGCTTCCTCTGTCCTCCTGGCAGCTGTTATAGCCCTGTTCTGCCGGCAGTATGACATCATAAAGGACAACGATTCCAGCAACAATAAGGAAAAGGTCAAGCCGTTGTCAGAGAGGAGCACGCCGGAGCACCACAGTGGAGGACTCCTAAGAAGCAAGGTGAACATGGAGAAATATTATAGCTTAGAGATTTTGGCAAAATGAATTTAAAACTATGACTTTAAAACATTACCTCCAGTATCTCTGTTGGACTTGGAATATAATAACCTCGCAGTATGTAAAAGTAACTTTGTGGATTTTTCCACTTACCACTGTAGTGTCCTCCATGATTCATGTATGAGGGAAGACATCTAGAGTGTAGGAAGCCCTACAAATCAGTAATGTACATTTAGCCATGTTTGCAAAGGAGGATAGCAAATCCTACTTACTCTCCCATATTTACACTACCTATGTTTTTTTTTCTTGTCTTTTGCAGTTTCATCCCTCTGTGCCATCTATAAACATTATTGAAGTCTGATGAGAAGATGGCCAAACTTGGACTATTGCGTCTTCAACTGTTAATGCTTTTTTGTTTCTCTCTAAGTTGGAAAAAACATTCAGAGAAAAGCAGAGATGATATGAGCTACTTAAAAAACATTGATTGATGAAAGAGTGTTAACAGAAGACTGATATGCATTAGTGCTTTTTGGGGGGCAGGGGAAGAAAACACATACATTTGTGTTCTGACACATTTACTCCTTGCAATTGCTGAAAAACTATTCCTCTGCAGATTAGTAGGACTTAATTTAATGTTAATCCACGGTGCAGAAAACACTGATGTCTTTGCTGGGTGCTTGCATTAAAGCTGCAATATGAAACAGTAATTTATCATCTCTGGGAGGCATATCTTTGTGACGCTAAACACGCAGCGTATTTTTGATATTGGCATGTGCAGTTACACGCTGTTTACCTCTTATAGACAAGTGCGAGTAGTGTTCATATGCTGCCTGAACATTAAAATGCTATGTGATAACTGTGCGTAGGATCTGAATAGGATCGAAGGAAGTTTGTGTTAAAAACCTCTCTCTGAAAATAACATCAATACAACATTTCCTTTTTTTTTTGGTTCAAACTAAACTGCCAATTTTTGGATAACACTGTGTGTTTTCATATTTCACATATAAGAAACACATTTTAGTTTGCTGAAATAAAGTTGCATGCAGGGTGTGTAGAAAACCATTCGAACTTAGAAACTCAAAATGGAGAAATAAATACATTTACATGTGCCAAGAAGCTTTATTGTATATTTAGTTAGTATGCTTTTAGAGAAGGTTGCTACATCTTAACGTGCAGTGCATATTTATTGTAATTTCCTGAACACATTTTTTCCTGATATATATAATAAAGCTTGTTTGGAAATGTCTCATTAATAAAATAAAGCTGATATAATAAAGGTAATTGAACTGGAAGCCACAAAGTACTTCAATTGTTTGCAAAAATACTTGTACATAAAACATCTTCAGGGTTGTTCATTGCTAGCGAGGGTTTAAGACAATAGCATTTCAGTAAGAAAGTCCCTTTGAAGACTCATGAATATGCACTTTAAGGTAGTTCAGTCCTTAGTAGGAAAATAAATGTGAATTACAAGTAAAATTGTGAGTAAATGTTCTTATATTGAAGGACAAAATGCCAGACTGCTTTAAATCAGACTTCCTACACTTCTTAACATACATCATTTTCATCCTATTCTGTACCAGCATTCATTGTTTTAATGGATAATTTTGAGACAAAAACAGAGTTTTATGTTTTTGTCAAAGAAGATTTGACGGTAGTGGTTGTTATTCACAATAGTCTGACAAGAATGCTACACCATTCACAGCATTGCAGATTTTAGCAAATGTTTAATAATACTTTAACTTGAGCGTCGCCACTTAGGATACGGTACACTACTGGCCGGAATTTTAAACAAAAGACCAATACAGTCAAACTGTAGAATCAACTTCAATGTCTTTCTTTCAAGACTATTTGAATTCTAGAGAGTTTGGTATATTTAAAGGCAGGACCATTGTTTTGCTTTGGCAGAACAATAAGTCATTTGCCACCTAATCAAGTAACATATTAGGTGGCAGTTTCCAATTCTGATCATGACATAATGGAACTCAACTTTGCAATATTTCTGGAGTATTAAATTTTTAAATTACTAAACCAGAGATTGGATATGGATACTATACATCTTCACTGCATAGCCAAAGTATTCTACAAGGCTCCTATAGAAGATGTTGCATAAGACGCTAAAGGGCCAAATACCCTCTTTTTTTCTTGTTTGAGCTACAGAATATTTTCTAGCCATCTAGTTTTTAAAACAGTCTGGACACTTAAGAAAGATATTGAGCTTAGAAACGTAATGGAGTAAAAATATGTAAAACTGAATGTAATATGTGTAGCAGTGATAAATGTATTTAAATAAAATCTAAATCTGCAATAAAAACCGCAAGGTTCCCCAATACAGAACTGTGAGGTAAAACATAATGGAGCAAAAGACCTTTAGTTTGAATCGCTTTCAGAAAATAATAATGCATTTAAATAAACTTTTTCACAAGTTATTCTAATACCTTCACCCAATTCCTCAGTCTATTGATGGTGATCTGATGGCTCAGGTCAGAGTCAACACAAGCAGGAGAGTCAATTCTGCCTGCATCATTCAACAAAAGTAATACATCTAATTCCCCATAGGCAGAGATGATTCAATCTTTGCTTATTTACTTTTCTGAATAAATAAATAAATCCCTCAAGTCACTGCCAGCCAACACCAGTTAATTAACTCACCAACAGGTGTTAAATTTATTCTCCATGAGCTAGGACCGTCTGCTGCAGCTCTGAACAAGACAAATTCACCGAAGCACTTTATTAAGCCTTTAAACTGGAACGTTCCTGATCCGAAATGTAATTACAGTGAAGTACCTTAAAGAGAGAAAGAGATTACATTACAGTATAAATTACTAGGTGTCTAGCTAACTCTGTTGCAGTGCAACGCAAGCGGCCAACTTCCATTAGTTCAGATGATTTATAGCCAAGATGAGTCTCGATTACATTGTGATTCAGAGATTAAAGCATGAAGAGTTTCTATATATAAAATATAAATGCACTTCACCTTCTTTTAATAGGATTTGGACCAGAGCATATTTTCTCTGTTGCAGAATTGTCCCCTTTTCTTCAGATCACGCAGTGTTTTTCTGAAAACCTGTGAGCAAATGGGATATGTGTTTTACACTTTTACCAATACTCTTTAAAACTGAAATCAAACTGAAATACAAAGTCATATTTTTCAGACTATTAAATTAGGTTTTTCAGTAGTAAAAGATGGGAGATAACCTCTGAATTTCCTCACCTTTAATACTAAAACCCCTCACTGGGAGGCTCTTTAGTAAAGACTATGTATGAAGAAGAGCTTTATTTTGTAAATACTGACTTGTCTGACACAATGTTCTCAGTAGTTAACACTTTAGTGCATTTGACCTCTAAAAGTCAGTAACAATAGGTTGTCGGAGTCAAATAGTACAACCGTTATCAGCACAATATTAATTGATTAGGGCATTTGGAACACCTTATCAGTCTTTAATTAGCCGTTTCAAAATGTGTTGGATAGCCTATTATCCAACCAATTACACGCTCATGAATACTAAATGAGCTGTTCATCTGCAGATGGTGATACAGAGGGTATCCCAGACTTTGGTTAGGACTAAAATACTCTTAGGTTAATGAATAATTATTAATGCTGTGGTATATTTGTATTTTTAGGAAGAAATGCCATCTTGTTGTAATTTTGCATTTTTCTCTCCATGATATGTATGCTGACAAATAATGGTTTCAAATTAGGAAAACAAAACTGTGACAGAAACGATTTAGGAAGAATTTATTTAATATAACTTGTCAGCAATTATTGCTTATTCATCATGTTACAAAGTGTTTTGTTTTTTACTTTAACAAATATGCAACTGCATGCTGCTTTCGTGTCGTGCAGGTAGTATCTCAGTTGTCAAGTCAAAGAGGTGCAAAGTGGGTTGAGAGTATCTGAAGTAAGGAGATGCTTGAATATTCATATAAATCGTTTTTGATCAAAAGAAATAGAGACCGCATTCAGTGCAAACTGTTGAATGATTCCAACTAGAAGTAATAACCCTGCAGTTATTTATTCAGCACAGAATATAATTGAAAGGTTGCTGCAAGTCTCAAGAGGGCTTCTCTGAAAATATGAAAGTGTTTTAAGCTTAAAGCTGGATAGCCTTCTTTGAAGGCGAGCCAAGCGCTCCACAGAGGGTTTGGTCTTCAACAGTTAGTGGTTTTGGAAAGAAGCTGCCATATTTATTTTTTATGATGTTCAGCTTGTACTTTTAATTCTCCATTATACTCCGCCCTGGCATATTAAAGTAGATGGCAAGTCATATTCTATGTTATAAATTAACTGATTGTTCAGCATTTACTTCCACATTTTGGAAGCATTTATAGTGAGTGTTAGAAATGACTGTTTTAGCCCTGAAAGAAGTGAAACTATGCATAGCTTACATTTGAAATTGACTTTCTGATATGGCTGCGTATATTTCCTTTTTCTACAGCATTTCGTATGAATTTCTAAGAGCTTATTTATATCTGGCAAATTACACTTCCAAATGTCCGCATACCTCTGATAGCCATCTGACATAGCAATCACTACAGAAACATTCAGAATGAGCAAAAACAGAGAAAAAAAACATTTAACTGCTGTAAGTATGAGCTAGAATCCGAGGGGAAAGAGTTTCCGAAAAGTTTTTGGAACCCAAATTACTTGAGTTGTACTAAACAAATCAGAAACATGATGTTCATCTGGTTCTGAGTATTCCTCTCATCCTAATGTGATTAGAGTGAGACTCTAAAGAAAACATGTGCTCCAAACTGAAGGCATGTATTGCTCATTCCTGCATTTCTCTGTCTTCACAGCTGTTATTCAGTTCACTCCACCTTAAAGCTCCTGGCAGACTAGAGCCAATATTTAAAGCTCAAAATGTTCTAATGAGTATGTTTTGGCTTTTTTTTTTTTTTTTTGGCATTTCTTTCCTCAGGCAATTATGCTCATGTAGTCTGAACCCTAATTTAAATGTGATGATCAGTATGCAGCTGTTTTTCATCATCATCATCATCAGCTCTTCTGTTCATATTCTAACAGGTTTTCTTTGTTTACTGAGGGACCTTTGTGTTTGCCTCTTCTCCAGTTTCCTTGCCTCTCTGCTACTATCTGAACAGGAGAAATGTTTGTTTCCTGGTATCAGGATCTTACCTCACTCTTACCTCTTGATGATCAGTGCTGTTTGAATAGTCACAATGAATGCTGGTAAGAAATTACTGCCCAATGAAAGATAGTCTTATCTTTCATAGAACAAAGCTTGCAGTGCTGACCACATTAATTGGCACCTCTCGTAAGAAAAAAAGGTAAATTTTTGTTTAACTGCAATAATGTATTCTCACACTGACAAATTACAAAAATACAACTTGACCTGAGAGTAAATTTACCGAGAGAAGAATATCCTGTTTGCTCCAGCCTTGCTAAATGTTATCTGAAGTGATAACAAAAGAGGGCTAAAAAAATACAGTATTGGGTAAATGAGTGTCAATAATTGTGCTTTTGCTAAAAACAAATTATTCTTAATGTGCTTGAAGTGGAGTATCCACCACTGAATAAATCATCTCAAATAAAAAGGGATTTTGCTAAATATTTAAGAGGGGGATTTTATCTCAGCAATATAGTTTTGCAAGGCTGAAGTGCCACTTTATGCTGCTGGCACTATAAATAGCCATCACTGAATGGAATCTATGGCAGCAAAGATAAACTCGTATTACAGTAATAAAAAAGTACAAATATAAAGATATTCTCTTTATATGAGACCATAGCCAGTGGGAGTATTTTTTTTATTTTTTTGCTGACCAAAATAGATTCTCTGTAAACCAATGCATGCACCTGCTATGTGTTATCTAATATTTGATTAGATAACACCTAGCTCTCTGCTGCTTTTCATTCAGCAGAGAGCTGAATGAAATGTCTTATCGATTTGACTTTCAGTCGGAAAGCCAATCAGCAGCACCTGCTTGCTTTTGATTGCCCACACAGAGCTGTAAAAAATATTTGAGAGCAAAACAGCATGGGCTGAAGTGCAGGTCTGAATTGACATTTTTGCCCAGGCTATTAGGAGGAAAAAAAATAAACATTTACTGTTAAACATTTGATATTGACTTGTTTGTCTGCACATTCAGCAGCTCAGGGCTAAAAATTAGTCTATTTCTTTTTTATGACTACCAGACATACAGTACTGAAGGATAAAGCATAAACATGTCTTTGGCCTTTTTGTAATATATCTATTTTTTCTTGTTTTAATAAAGTACGAAACAAAAGAATATTTGTACAAAGTTCTTTACTGTGAATAAATATGTAGCAAAGCATAGGTTTCCAAATTCTGTACACGTTTTACACAGATTACACAATATTTTTGCAATCTATACACAAACTGCTTTTATTGTAACATCACAACATTTAAAACAACTCTAGTTGCATAGATTGAAAATGGGTAAGCACCTTTTTTTGATTTGTTTTTATTTTAAATAAAACAATCCTGTAAACTTATTCGGGGAAATAAAATCTTAGCTCAAACGAAAGAAAACGGGTTTCATTATTACAACCTTCAAATGTCTCCTAGACTCAAATCCTCATGGGCTGATTTGTATTCAGGGCACTCCTGATTCAGTTTGGAGTATTATATACCTCAAAGTCCCCCAGACTCCCCACCTCCTCCTACACATGAAACAGAGCTGTGCCAAAGGACCGTTTGCATTCACGCTATGCTGCAAGAGTGCCTATATTGATGTGTTGTATGAACTTCACTGGCAATGTGAAATTCACTTTATTAGATTAGTACAGATCCATAATCCATTCAATAGCTTCTTTGTTTCTAAATGTCCCTGCAAAATTATCTAATGTTGGTTGTGTTACAAAATTTGGTTATATCAGAATGTTATTTTCCTCTCAAACCCAGTTAAAAAGGGACTGAGTGGTTGAAAATGAGTCCGTTATGGACTCATTTTCAACCACTCAATTTCAACACAGAACAAGAACATTCTGTGTTCTTATATGTTGCATAAGAACACAGAATGCGTTGCGTTACTTTGCTGGATCTTAGTTCTGACTCACTGACAAAACTTGTCATATTTTGCTCTCAAAAGTTATCACACCACTGTTAAAATACCAGAGTTTTGTATTGTAGAAAAAAAATGTGCCCATGAAATGTTTTACTTTGTTATGACACATATCATGTGCAATTTAGCTCCAAAACATCCAAATTAAAGGTGGAAATACATAAATAACTTGCATATGTTTGCATATCCTTAAAAGTAAAACTAACCCTAAACTTTGCCTAGACATACCATAATATACCAAAGGATCCCATAGCATGATGCTGCTACCACCATGTTTCACCGAAGTGTGTTGTGTTTATTTGTATTGCGTTTATTTGAAAGATTTTGGAATTGTGGAATTGTGGCTTCATTTTATCAGGCACATTCACCCAACGTATTTATGAAATGTTTACCTCTCAATGGACGTTCCATGATGAAGAAGCTTCCTTTATCTTCCTTTATCATACATGCAACAATTACAGCTGACCATTGTCACTTATAGATACCCAACCTGTACTAACCCAGAAGTCCTGAAGGTGCTTCAGTGTTGCTTTTGTCTTTTTTTTGCGTTTTGACTTTTCATAAACTTTGAAGAAATGATCAATTTCTGTAATGTCATGGTTGCCCAATCCATCCATTGTCCATCCAACTTGCCCTTCTCAATTTTTGTTAAGTTTAATAAGATTCAATACAATCAAGGTAGGATGATGTCCTATGAAGACTAAATGTTGAAACTGTATATAAATTCGATCAAATTAAAATTGTGTTCTTATGCAATCAAGTGGTTACATCTATATTGCTACTATTTTTTCATCAGACATATTTTCTTTCAGTTGTGTATTTGGTGTTTAAATTGTCCATCTTAATTTCATATTTTGCATCACAAAACTATGGATTTTAAACTGGGTGTGTACACTTTTGAGATCAACTGGTCTTTTGATATCAATAAATTCTTGCACACTAAGACATCAGTCCAGTGACTAACCAATAGTGACCAAATGCAGTAAACACTGGCAGGTGTCTGAGCAAGAAATAAATACATAAAATTGTACATTTTGACATTGCGTGTCCTTGAACTTCACAGTTGAAAAATCATCTACCGACACTCAGGATGCCATCCTCGATATCTGAAATACACAGTTTTCTTTCGAGAGGCAGTCAAGCTTGTATTTCTGTCAGTCAGGAATATAACAATGCAATTAAGCTCCATGGCGTAACCTGATAAGCCATCCAATTATTCTGCAGCGGGTGTCATGACAACAACACAAGAAAACCCCCCTTGCGTCACAATTATTCTCAGCCAGGGTGCCATGAATACAGAGAGAAGAGACCTCTTCAGTCACACTCGAGGACAAAATAATGCCCTTCTTACAATGAGCGTCATCTAAGAAATGAATAAAAATAAAGTGCTCAGTCTAAATCTGTAATGAGATTTCGGGCAAATCGTTTCCACTCACGAGGACAGATCCTTGGGACAAACTGTGTTTTCTAGAGTTACAGAAGAAGGTTTGAAAAGGCATACATCAGTTTAACCTGTGACTACTGACGTGCATGTGACCGAGTAAAAGTTGTTTCCTGCAGCTGTAAAAGTATCACACATTAAAATCTGTACAAACTACACATTTACATCTCAGGAATAATAAATAGCTTAAAAAAAATTTGCATAAAGGCCTGATTCTACATCATTTACAGTAATACAATATGCTCACCACAATGAAAAATACAACATTAGGAAATAGGAAATACTCAGACATAGGAGGTGGAATTACAGTTATCATACTCCAGCATGATCACTTTTCTTTAACACCGACACCATCTTTATGTACAGTAACGGCTGAATAAATGAGATTATGATAAATGTGAGGGATTGAAAACACACCAGTGAAACAGCTGAAAGTAATGCTTCTGTAATGCCAACCTGTTCCTGCCAGTGAGGAGCTACTGCTGGGTTTAATAATGAATCCAGCAGTCAGTCTCTCTTAATATAATATATTAAGGTCTCTCTTAACATAAAAAGAAACAAGTTGGACACCATAAGACATCATAAAAAAAGTAAAAATAAATAAATAAATGTCAGTAGATTGCTTTAATGTTTTAATAAGCCTGATTTTGTGATTACTTTTAAGACACAATTTCACACACCAATTTTGGTAAATTATATTTGTATGTTTTTTTTTTTATTCAATGCGTTTGTGGTTTTGCTCAAATGCTATCAAGGCAAGATGGAACCACGCTTCATAATGTTACACCAAATTCTAACCCTACCATCTGAACATCACATCTCAAATCAAGACTCTCATCTCATTTCGGTGAGCCTTTACTAAAGCTACAACTCACAGCAGGAGTGAACTCCTGGTTTTCCATCTTGTGTCCCACCTGCTCTGGGACACATCTGAATCCATGTTGTGGATTCAGAGATTGTATTCCACACACTTTGGTTATAACAATTAAGCTACTTTTCCCCTTTCTATTACCTCACACCAGTCCGCCAATTCTCCTCTGACCTCAGACATCAGGAATATCTTTTTTTGTCCACTCAGCCAAATATTTTCTCTTTCTGGACTGTTGTTGGCTCTGCAAGAAAGTCCCAAGTTGTCTTCAAGACATAGTTGCCTAAATATTTGACTTGCTCCCAGCTTTCTGGTTGCTTTGCCATTTACTTAAATTTCCATTTAAGACTTAATGCAATTTGTTGATATAGTCAGAACAGTAACAATGGATGGTTTGAATCTGGCATGGTGAGAAACAAACATGATCTAGGTGGCACTTGTACAGTGTAATTTATTCAGTATTAGGCCCGTATCTAATGATTCAAGCATTGGATTCCTTTCAGAGAAGTTGGCAGCCAAAAAAAAATTAAAGGGCTTTCCCATTTCCACAAGCCAATTAAACACATTTCTGGACTGTGATAAATAGACTTTTTAGGCAGCTTTTACTGTGATAAGAATTTCATGGTGTAGATATTTTGTTCTTTCTTAACTTACATTTCTTTACTGTTCACTGAGTGAGTCATATTTCACTAGGTAGTTTGTAAGAATCTCAATGTATGCTTATAGCAAGCAGACTGCAAGATGGAGATCCTTTATAATGTCAGCTTATTTTGGCTTCGCTGCACAAAAATATCACTGCGTCCCTGACTGGGACTATGTAGAATATGTTGTTTGTTTTCTGTCTGTCCTGGGCACCAGTGTGTGCTTTCTGTTAAGTTTCTATGACAGGCAGCCATTGCCAGCTGGTGCTATTGAAAATAATTGTTGCCGAACAGCAACAAATTCTCTGCGGAGACCTCCCAGGGACTCAGAGCTGCATTGTCAGAGACGGGTTCGGAGTGGGGCTCGGCCAGTCTGTCAGAGAGAAGACGGGAAAGAAAGAAGACAAAACGTTGCTGTAGAGGTCAGAAACATAAAACTTTAATTCAGAAAAGAAGATCAGAGGATTCTCAAAGGATAACAATCTGAGAGCAGTAGGAAGATAAAATGTAGAAAGGCCGTACAGAAGATGTCCATTTGAATGATTGAAATGACAGTAAATGGGCAGAGTTCAATGTGAGAGGCTTCTCTGACAGACAGGCAGAAAATATTAAATTTCTCTCACATTGTCCATTGTCATAATGGGAAAGTTTTCAACTGATTAAACCTATATACTTCTTTCCCATCCAT
This sequence comes from Xiphophorus couchianus, assembly GCF_001444195.1. Lineage (NCBI taxonomy): Eukaryota > Metazoa > Chordata > Actinopteri > Cyprinodontiformes > Poeciliidae > Xiphophorus > Xiphophorus couchianus. The sequence goes on along the minus strand of NC_040242.1, from coordinate 12,533,569 downwards.
AGTGACCACTCACAATGCTTTTCACTGCAGACACATTCACCCCTTGCCACTCAAACTCACACATTTAAACACCAATATGCAGATCGGTAGGCCACTTGCGGTTAAGTGCCTTGCCCAGGGGCACATCAACATGTGATAGGAGGAAGCTGTAATCAAAACTACAACTCCCGGTTGTAAAACGTTTCCTCTTTTCTTTCAACTTTAAAGTTTACTCTCATAGTATTCTCTTTTTTTTAGAAGGCCAACAAATAAAGGCGATGAGGACATTTCTCTTGCTGAAAACTAGCATTAATTACGAAACAATTTTGGGGTTTTTGATGATGCACGCCATTAAATGCATCATTTGATATAGTAATGATTTGAGATTTTATGAATCTCTCTTTTAAAAGTCCAATTTATCTAACATCCGTTTTATCTGTTTTCTAAAACTGTAATTTATTAAGCTATTTTAAATACATTCATATCTAAAAACCAAACTCTTACATTTTACTTTAGACCAGGTGTCTTCAACTCCAGTCCCTGAGGACTGACATCCTGCAACTTTTAGATGTCTCTCTGCATAAACACAACTGAGTCAAATAATCAGGGCATTAGCAGAACTCGACTGATTCGATGTGTAGATATTTATAACGTTGGGTATATTTGGAATCTACATTGTAGACTGCAATACACAATTCATATGCCTGATGAGTCAATTGGGAGTAGGATTTAATAAGCAATGACGCCTTCCAACTCCCTTTTCAACTGAATATAAATATGTTTTATTTTTTTGTTTAATTAATATTCCTATTTTTTATTATTTATTTTTTCTCCATGACATTTGTTTCTTTATAAATGGAATAAAGATTCCATTTCACATTATATCTTTATGCCCATAATTTACATACTATGTGCATATACTGTATGTTTTAGCTGTCTTTTTCCAGTTTTTTTTTCTTTCTATTCTTAGCCAAACCTTGAAAATACTTCCATAATGTAGGAATCATTTTTGTTAGCTATTGTGCTCACTGATGCACAGAGAGAATAATTACAAAGACATAGTCAATATACACACAAAGTATCCAGTACAGGATAACACCAGTAATACATCATTCCTTACCAGTGTCTGCTTCTTCTACCTCCATGTTGCTGCATGCCAAAATAGAGACAAAACAAACCATAGCAATCTGAGCCAAAGGTAACTGATCACTAAGGTGATCAAAAGTGATTTTATAAAAAAGAGGAAAAGATAATACTCAGTAAACATGCACATGTGTTGCTTTTATTCCACCGTGGAATGCATTCAAGACTCAGAAGAAGCATAAATTACTGTATCTAAAAGATAACTCATAACATTTCAATAAGTTTTAATTATAGGAGTAAATCTCTGCTGAGCCAGCAGCTATATGAGGTCAACATTCATTTAAAAACTCCCAAACCCAAACTGAATTGTTTAATTAAACCTACAAGCACAGAATCCAAAGTCATTAATTGTGGGATCCATTTGCCTCAGCTATAAGCACAGAGGCTCCACCTGAATGACTTTCAGAATATTATGCCAAGAAGTATTTTACACAGGACTGACTCTCGATCTGTGTGGATACTGTTAATTAAAATAACTTTTGAGCATAATCAGATGCAGCAGAAGCTAGAAACTACAAAACGTTAGGAAACTCTAAGTGTTTGTGCTGCTGCTTTCATGCAATTAATATTTTACCACTGTCAAAGTAAAATGATATGTTCAGACTCTTTAACCTGTGGTGAGCACTAGCAAGTCTAACAGGTGATAAGATCCAAATTTTACCAACCTAAACTAGATTAATCAAGAATTACTTCATATAAAAACATTTGCCCAGTGTAGTTTGTCCCATATTAATAATATCATTCTTGGCTTTAAAATACATTTTCATATTACTTAATTATGTTTATTAAACCTTTCTATGTGTCTTATAGGCAAACTCGTTAATCTTATCAAATGTGGAACATGCAACATTAAACAGATATAAATTGACATCTCAATGTGATTCAAGTTTTTAGTCTTTCAGAAGAGATGTTTGATCCATGTTGAGGATTTTTGCTTTAACTCTTCAGTGTTCTTTGATGCTTTCCCATAAATGACAGATTTAGGTGTTGGACGTTTTGTTGGAATGTCTAAATATCTTGTTCATCCTAAAAATTCAAATCCTTTGTTCAGGTTGGTGAATATTCTCACAAAATCTGCAGTCCTAAAGGAAATGTTACCTTGAGAAAACATCATCGAATCCATCCTCCACATCCTGTTGAGGCACAACAATGTAGATCAATACAAACATAAAGTCCTGCAAGTCATAATCCAGCAAAAAGCTGAAATGCTTTTTTATCAGACTATTTGTTGTTCAAAAGACACATCTATTTATTTGTAAGCAAAGGTTGCAGAAATCAAACTCCAGAATTGGTTATTCCTTTAGTTTCATATATTTAGGCACCATTTCTGTACCCAAATCAATATTCACACACATCAATTTAAAAATACAATAAGGGGCGGATGTGGAAGAAGGGTAAACATACAAAAGTAACATAAATAATAAACTAACATTTATCCACACTAGGTAAAAATGTTCCAAGAGGAAGCGTAGATATTTTAAGAATCACAGTGACATCTAGTGTTAAACATCTGCAACTGAATGAAGAAATTAAATCCCCTTTACGTCCTAAGGCCAAGATTGCTGTTTTCTCTACTTTAATCTCCACTTTTACTGATTTCCTGCATACGTTCCCTACAGTAAAATATACAGCCGTGCTTAGGATAATTGAAATTTTGGCTCAGTTAAACCAATCAGCAGTTCTCTCAAGTCAGAAACTTGAATACAAAAAAGATGACATCTAAATGCCAATGCCAAGCCCAAACCTATATTTGCTTCAGAGGGTATGATTTTGCTATGCAGACTCAAAAATCCTATTCAAATTGTTAGACATGTAAACAAAAGTTTTGGATAAGTAACTACTTTTGTCTTTGGGATTTAATCATGACAGTAAAACATGTTCCCTTATGTTCTGACAGTGAAAAAAAGTTTCAGGCATCGCTTGTTGCTCCCCTTTAGGGGAGTTAAGGTGGTTACCTACCCATGAGTCATGTTTAATCGGACGTCTCCGGGTGGGGTTGCTGCGAGGCGATGGCGAGCTAAGAGAAGCAGAGAAGAAGGGCCTCCGGGGCTTTTCCTCCATCACAGTGGGCTTATGCACTGACGAATGTGATGGGGACTGCAGGTGTGAATGGGAGGCTGACGGAGATACAGAGAGGACAGTTAGAATCAGACGAGGGAATAAATGGACAGAAAACAGGGGCTCACACGGCCCTGTGTGGTAGCAGTCCATATGTTCACCAAGCCTGTACATATACTTACTTTAAGGCTTTAAACCCCTACGTTTTTAAGAGGAAAATATTTAATTTAACATTTGTCTATTTCAGGCTTGAGCTAAAAAATTAACAATTAAGTGGTAAGGATGTTTTGACCCTCTGAGGAGCCAAGAACATTTTGACCTATAAATGTCAAGGCCAGTACAAACTCAGAGATTGCTGCTAGCCTTTAAGACTAACATTATTCATAATTAGGGTGATTTGTTTTTCTGAATGTGAGGAGTGACAGTTAAATTTGTGTAGGTCGACAACTACATATTAACAGGCCTCATTAGAATAGCCGCATTATAACCTGTAAAGGTCAGTGAAGGAAGTATAACTCATTGCAAAGAAGCAAGAAATCTTCCAATATGTGAAAATGCATGGATCTGTTTTTACTACAACATCCTTCGGCTCAAATGGAAAGAGAGTAGGAAGATGCCTGTGCAAACTAGTTACTTGTTATCCAAATGTGCAGTGGGATAAAGAATTGCTTACCCAAGTTAAAGTTCCAATAAAAGTTTATTAAATGATAAGAAGTAATGTGTCCTTGCAACAGTAATCTCCTAAGCCTTCTGCCGTGTCTTGCTGATAGTATCTTGTCTCTGACTGTTACTGCAGAGCCCAATTTGTTGTGCAGGAATACATGGAAGGGGACATATAGAAAAAAATTATCTCACCTGCCGGAACACACTGCATCTCTGTCGTTACCATCTGTCCATCATTGGCTGCACAAGAGCAGCAGCTCCTTGCCTTCTTGTTTTTGTCTACACAAAGAAAGGTTATTCTCAGAATCCTAAAACGGAAAGCTACAATTTTATCAGAATTTTATTTGAAATGCCCCAAAGACCAACCAGGGTAGTTGGTTTTTTTTGGTTGTTATTTAAATAATGTTTAACCATAAAAATTAGGATGCATTTATTGTATTTCCAGATTGACACTGACTTACCTTCCTGAGCAATTTCCCAAAGATCTAATGCCACTTTAAATGCCTGAGCTACTGTTAAGGTCACAGCCTGAGCCTGGAGGAGAGAAAGAAAGGCAGTAAAGCAATGAAAAACGGTGGGTGTTCCTTTTCTTTGACATTAGTAGAAAACAATATTTGGCTATTGAAAAGAAACAGATGCATTTGTTGTGGTTTTAAAGAATATAACAGCAGCCATAGGACAAGAATCCTAGTATGTTAAGTTATGACATATTTCTGTAACAGATGCTACTACAAATACATTTGACAACCAGATGGAACTGTCCAATTGGAAGATAATTTGGCAGCAGAGGCAAATGATTTGGAAGAAGCTGGCATCAAAGTCTGGAGTTATCAGGCATATGAAAGTCAGTTTAAGTGGTGAGGAGGCACAGAAGATGTCCCATAGATGTATTAGGCAGCATATTTTTAACTTGATAAAGTTTGAAAGAGGTCATAATTTGGGTTTGTATAAGGCTGGGTAGTAGAGCATAAAAATGCAAAAAAATAAAATAAATAAATAAAACGATCTATAACACAATAGTGACATTTTTATTGCAAAGGAAAAAAAAGTAACATAACAGATGCTTTGAATGAGTCAATATTGACTATAAAAGCTCATCAAAATTCAAAATGGCATTAATGGGACTGCCACAAGATGGCACCACACAACAACCAGGGTCTTGTTTCTTAGTTCTTGAGGGTCTTCATCATCATCAGAACTAAATCTCAAGATTAATATCCAGTAGCCTGCTGGTGAAAACCATCTACATTACTGTTGGTATATACAGGTGGTTGGGGGATTTGCACACTTACAATTTTTCTTTTTTGGCAGAGGAATGCATGACACTCAAGAGTCTCATTGAACTGGCTTTGGGAAACATAAGCGAAGACCTTGTCCTGAGTTTTATCTGCGGTGCAGTATGAGATTCTGGAAGACAGGACAGGAAAATGAAAGAGGAAAAATATGTTACTGCAATCTAGAAATACTATATGTACAGTATTATAACAGAAATGATTTGCTAGTCCAGAGAGGAATCTTTCCATCTAATAACAGAGTATTCAGGGTTTTACATGTAAACATTGCAAACAAACTTTCATAAATCAGTTTAAGTGACACTCTTAAAATTAAACTTAAACTTTGTCATGGTGCTCAAGCTTTTTGCAGATCCATCCCAGAATGAGACTAATGTTTACAACTATTTTGTTGATAAGGACCAACAGTTGGTAGTGGTGCAGGAGAACACAAAGAAAGCAGTGAAGGGATTCTTTATATTTCAGATTACAGGAAAAATTGATTATTAAAGCAAGTTCTCTGTTGCACCTAATTTTTCTTATAATACCATACCAACTTTATTTATAAAGCACTTTAAAACAACCACAGCTGATACAAAGTGCTGTACATCAAAATACAACATAACAATAAAAAAGCATAAAATAAAAACTTACAGTTTAAAAACAAAAACATACAATTTAAAACTAGATCCCGCTAGAGTTGAAAGCCAAATAAAATAGATGGGTTTTAAGACGAGCTTTAAAATATTGAAAGTACGTTTTTAATCAGTTGGGTGAGAGCTTAAATATTATCTTTACAAGGTGTGAGAAATTGAAATGACATCCATCTCATCATGTCTTTCCTCTAAAGTTTAAAATGTCTTACATTTCTGACCAGACTGAGTATTATCCTATTACATTTAGCTTGTTTACAAATCTGCTGTGCATCTACTATAGAGGCAGAGAAGAGACCAAGTCTTACGTTAGTATCAATATTTTGCACATAAAGTCTTGAGTCAAGTCCAAAGTCAAGAATCCAGAGACGATTCAAGAATCCATGGCCTAACCTTTACATTTTCTGTCTTTCACAAATAATTAGCCCAAATATATACATCAATCACAGATTAAGACAAGAATGAGCAAACTGATCCGTAATAAAAAGGGGTTTCTATACAAAAGGAACTCTTCAGTCAATGTTAACCAACAACAGCAATACACATGTGCTTTTAAAATTATTTTATGAGTAATGTCAGGACATTTAAATAGCCAACTGAATAATTAACTGTGCAAAAGTGGAGTTACTGAAAATCATATTATTATTTGTCTTTAATATTTGAAATTTGTTCCCACCAAGAAATTGCAGTTTAAATTAGTTTGAATTATATAAATACTTTTTATGCAAGTTACATTTCTATCCCAGCTACTGAATACCCATTTCTACTGGGTTGGATAAAAACGGCAGTTTCTCTGTCAGATGTCATATAAAAATGCTTATGACATGCTTTTTGAACACAGATTATTGAATAAAATAAAATAAAAATAGTAAAGATAGAATGAGGTTGTAGTGTGAGAAAATTAATGCATTAAAACTTAGCATGACAAACAATATAGTCCAACCTATATTATTAATCTTATTAACCACAAAATAAGTTTCTCAAATGAAGAATATAAACTTTGGTTTAACTGTCCCTAAATTTCAGTGCCAAACAAAAATGGTCTCTGGTGTCACTGACTCCACACTGGAAAAAACAAATATGTTAACCTGTTTTACTTTATTTGGAATCTAACATAGTCTTTACATTTAAGTTGATTGTCACAAATTATTGGAAAGGAATCAAAATAAATTTCATTCAACTGCTTTAACCTCATACTGAAGCATCTGTGGTTTCACTTAGACAAATGACCGCCAAATTTGCTGTGTCAGATTTTAATTAGAAGCAGCATTGATCTTGAGTCACCAAATGTTTCTATGCAAGAGTAATTTCAGGACATGCAGCATGCTTCAAGCTTTCTCCTTTAAACAGCTGTGAAAATGAGCCACAGCTAGTGATGCTCCTTATATGCCATCATTATAGTAACTTGTAAACTATGTGCAAGATGAATATCTGGATGGCTGACACTTATTTGCAGTCAAACTTCAAATAGGAGAGGGAGGGCAGAAAAAAACGAAGTAATTTTAAGATCAAATAATGAGCATGAAATCAGCAGTGCTCGCATCACTCCCTCTTATTTTGTTTGCCGGCTTGCAACACTGCTGCATGACCCACATTGCAATGCCCAGGACACACGGCTCTCCCCACGCTCTAACTTATATTTGGGCTGTAATTGCGTAAAAAATGCATAGAGAAAATACTGAGAGGTTTGACCTATTTAAGGCTGAAAAATAAGCATGATAGTAGTAACTGCTCAACAGAAATGTAACTATTATAATAGTTAAACATTAACCTGTGTTCAGTTAAATTGCTCTTAGGTTAGGAGTTTGTATTATTTTGGTTCGCCCAATCGGGGAATGCAGCCAAGGGGCAAACAAGGCAACATGTGCAACATTTTATTATAAGTTTATTGTTCTATGAACAGTTAAAACAGAATGATGTAATAATCCAGCCTTAATACTAAGAGAAGCCAAAAATGTACATGTTGGTTAAAATTTAGTTTTTGTTTGGAAGAAATTACTTGCTAAAAATGATTAACAATCAAATTATTAAGAATACTGTATCCAATATGAGTACTTGTGAACTGTCAGTAGTATTGTTTATGGTAGGATGTTGTTTTAGCTTTCAAGCCGTCATAAAATAAATACACTGAGTCTATTTTTTAGCTCATTTGATCTTGGCTTTCATTCCCTGCCCGGGGTCTTTCTGCAGTTTGCATGTTCTCCCTGTGCATGCGTGGGTTCTCTCTGGGTACTCCGGCTTCCTCCCACAGTCCAAAAACATGACTGTCAGGTTAATTGGTCTCTCTAAATTCTCCCTAGGTTTGAGCATGCATGGTTGTTTGTCCTGTCTGTCTCTGTGTTTCCCTGCGACAGACTGGCGACCTGTCCAGGGTGAACCCCACCTCTCGCCCGAAACATTCGCTGGGACACCCTTAGAGACAAGGATGTACAGAAAATAGATGGATGATGGATGGAAGTTATTTTAAGAATATTTTTTTGACCTATTTTAGCATATAATTACCCCAACCATGTCATACTCATTTATAAATATATATAAATGTATGTAATTTTACATCTTGCCACTGCCTGTTTGAAACTATTAAAATTAGCTTCTATCTGTTTATACATTTTCAGATTTATAAGTAAGATGACAGGTGGTGTGTCAAGCCAGGCAAATTGTATCAGACCGGAATAAATCATGTTGATAAATTTTATTGCTAATTCAATAATACACTAACAAAAAACAAGTATGTTCAACTAATTGGCATGCAATAAGGGAATGCTTTACACCTTAAAGATGTGTCTACAATAAAATTAAACTTTTTTTATTGAAATCTTTAGTTTTTTATAGGGACATATAAACTATATAACATAAGGAAAATAACGTGTCGTAGTAGAAGGTGGTAGAAATAGGAAGAAGGTTACATGTTTTCTTAATATGCTGCTTTACCAGAATGATGTTCAAACACAAAAATATGTTCTAATTTAGTCATGGTTTAGAAAAATAACTTACAATGATACAGAAAGCACTTTTTCATACTTCTATTATAATGTGAGCACAAACCTTGTGCCTATTTTGGTAGAGTTGGCAGGCATTTTCTATTCCTCTGTGGATATTATCAACAGGCTTGAACAGGTTGATACTGTAAACAGCGCACATACATGCCTGTCAGGCTAACTGCTCTGAGCTCAGATCAAAAAGTATTTGAGTGGTTGCTGCAGATTTTTCCTTTTAAAAACACAACAATTTAGAAGGGAAGCACTTGTACTGGAGTGCAGGCGACAAAACATATTTACTGTTCCTGTGCCTTGATTTCTTAAGCTGCTGTCGCATGGCTTCTTATCCTACCATGCATGTTGGTGCATCTAAAATAGTATTTTACCTGGATCTAAGCATGAAGAAAAAATGGTGATTTTGTCAAACATTATGCTATTCCATTTCCAGCAGTGGGATGCATGGCAAAACAAATGCAGCCTGTTCAAATGCACTTTTCCAAAACAGTTTTTAACAGTCAGCTGTCTATTCTGATCATCCAAATGTATTCTTGAGATGGAGGTGGAGCTTGACTCTAAATATTTTGTCAAACAATTCAAAATCAGTATATTTCATAGTGTTGTCCGAGCTTAGTCACTCAACCTTCTCTTAAGTATCTGACTATCATGGTCAATTTAGAATGTAAATAATATTTGCTTAAACTTGCATATTTGTATGCCCCTGAAAAGCAAGACAGAGACATAATTTTGTCTTTCCATAAAAACTTAAGCATCTTGGATACAAGTTCAAAGCTGTAAGCACAGTCACTCAAAGATCACAAGTTGTCAAACAATAGTTATCTGCTATATTCACAGAACAGGCAAGACTGCCCATCAGACAGCTACATCAAGCAGTCGGTATGCTGACATGAGTCTCATAATTTTCTGCATTATGTAAGTTGGATGTAAATAACATTATTATTAGGCCAGTGGTATGAAAGCTTAGAAGGTGTAACACAGATTTCATTGTGTGTGGCAAGCATCATAAGTTTAATAACTTGTGAATATGCAAAATATTCATCCTTAACGGAACATCTAGTCCTATCTAGCAGACAAATCAATCATCAAAAACAGCTTAAATAAATATAAATTTAGGATCTTTTCATAAGGTTGAAAAAAATCATAAATAACTGACAACATAAAAGGCATCAGTGTCCTTCAGGTTGAAATAGCAATCTAAAAACATTATTGACAGCATCACACTGGGTCTGAACAACAGAAGCTGAGCTGTCAGTCTGCATCATATCTCCGACAGGCTCCTCTGGACTGCAAGCCTTTGATCTTTTCTCAGGGTAGAGCACCGGTGTGTGTGAGGCAGAAAGTGAATAACATTGAAAATATTAAAATATTTACAGAACAAAGCCTCAATAGAAAATCAGACATCAAAGCCAAAAACATCCACCCAAAACACCTGCTGTGAATGCAGAAATTAACTACTTCTCTTTTAGTTTCAAGTCAGTGTGGAAACCTTTTTAGAAAATTGTAAAAGACAACAGTCTACGAAACAAAAGCAAAGAAGAAAATTCTTTCTGAGAATGTTCCTAAGCGCTGTCATATTCTGTAGCTCCAGTGCAAATATCTGACAGACAGTGAGTCAGAGCAATGTGCATCATTAAAAGGTGGGCTGTCAGTCAGCATTTCAGCTGGGTTGCGTTTTAGTTTTTTTTTTCCTGAGACCCGCCTGTTTCACTGATTGATATGCTGGTTGGTCACTGAGAGCTCTCATGGGAATATGAATGATTAACACACAACCAGATGGAGGCTGCAAACACCCTCACAATGTTCCTCTCACTGGGAGGATCAGTGTCAGCTTTTAGATGAAGGATGTTTTTATTTGAAGAAGGACTACTGAGAACTGTATTAGCTTTCAATATCTGGATATAGATCAGGCTTCTCACAATAAATAAAAGCCTCACAAAGTGGTCAATAGTCAGAATCAAACCAGGCAGTCTTTAGCTGATCCAGCAAGCTGCTGCATTGATCAAACTCCCACATCTCCACTTGGAAAAGGAGATCAAATTTTTGCAAGCTCTAGTAATATTTATCACTGCTTCCATTCCACAGAGCAAAATGTGTCTTTTCTTTTACACCCATTTAACTTCAAACATTAAAAAAACAGGTATTTTCATCCCAGTATGACACTTGTCACAACAATAATGATGCAGATTATTTCTTGTAATTCATATTTATCCATTTTTAAAACGTATATATCAGAACTTTACACAGCAGGTTAGCGCCAATATTTATAAAAACAACACTTGTTCACAATATAATTGTTGCTATTTTAACCAAGGTTTAATGATGCAGTTGTGCACTTGTCCTTATCCTTGCTGACGATAAGCACAATTTTATGGTTTCGTGCCCATTTCATCATATGCTTGACTGAGTAGCCGGTTACCTCTGTTACAGTCCACAGGGGTTCCCGAGGTTCCCCTGCGATCGTCAGAGCGCAGATCAGATTTTTCTGACTGAGCGGATTGTATGTGCAACACTGCATGTGCAACGATAAAACTCATTTAAAAGATAGCACCAAACAGACTAAAGATAAAGATCCACTGTGACATGAAAATATCTTTGTCCTCTACAAAGTTCTTGTGTTTCAAATCAACAAATAAAGGTTAATATCAGAGAAAGATTAGTTTTGATATAAGGCTCAACCAGGATAAAGTGTACTATTAGTATATGCTGTCAAGAGCAAATACAAAGGCTGCAACATTTAACAAATGTATTTAAGGGATACTAAGTGGGGATGTGTGCAGTGGATGGAGGTGTATTGGGTGTAGGTCTTGTTTCCAGTGCAGTGCACAACATATTGATGTCTGTTTTCTACTCTACTGCTAAGCTGCTCCCCACGGGAAACAACTCAAATTACAGGATGAGAAAATATAAAATTAACACAACAAATACAAATATACCAAATGTTTAAGTTGTATACTCACAGGTACAAATAGAACAGTACTATCTAGAAACTAAACTTGGATACACACAGCTTGTGTATCCAAGTCTTTCCTTTCGAATTGCTATGCACTATAAACAGTCTTGATTTGATCCTCTCTTATCTCTACACTCGCCCCTTTCACCCTCCACTGGCTGTCTTCCCACAAGCGGTTTATGTGCAAAAAATAACGATACAAGGCGGAGGAGTAAGGGGGGTTTCAGGGCGATGGGGGTGGGGTCTCATAAATGAGGATAAATCCATCCTCTGTAGGCCAAGGCGTTGTGTGTGGCCTGTTTCCTTGTTTCAGAGTGTGCGCAAAGACTATGTGTCATGTTCAAATTAAGCAATATGTTATCACTTTACTTGCGTTCAGAACCATTATGATATATACGAAAATCGGAAAGAGGGAGAAAAGGAGCCAAGCCATAACACCTGGACAAGGTTCTGGCACACCTGATAAGGTCAATCTGAAAAGGATTTAGAGCGGTACGCATACACACTGACTGTATCCATTTACATGCACACACATCATCTGTCTTCATCTCAAACTGGCTTTAAGATTTTAGCTGAGAATGACTTGAGGCCAAGCTAAACAGGCAGAACGCCAATCAGTGAGAATTCAGCTAAACAGAGTCCAAATATATTTTGCGTCAATCTTGTTTTAAAATGTTGCTTTGTCCAGGTCTTGGGTCAACTTAATGTTATTCTAAATACCTTTTGAAAATACTGAACTTGAATTTGAAATGATTCAAACCTTGCGAACCATTTCTGTAATGAGTCAAAAAAGCTGTTGCAGTGCCTTGCAGAAGAATCTTCAACCCATGAACCACTTTTCATTTACACACATATTACAAACGCAAAGTCAGTGGGGTTTTTTTTACATTTCAACAGAAAATAGTAGTAACTCTGAAGTAGAAGAAAATATATGTAGTTTTACAATTTTATAAAAGAAAGTCTAAAAACTGTGGCATGCGCTTGTATCTTCCACGTCTTTCTAAGTATGTTTGCCAGGTTTTGTCATCTAGAGATCAGCATTTTTCTCCATTGTTCTTTGCAAAAATAGTTCAAACTCAGTCAGCTTGGATGGAAAATGTCAGAGATCTTTAATAAGATATAGGTCAATGTTTTAACTAAATATGAATACGCTTTCACATAAATCAATCCAGCATAGCTCTGGAAGGCAAATCTCTGCGCCAGTCTCAAGTATTTCGCAACTTCTGATAGTTTTTTCTTTCTTTTAGATTTACTTTGTATTTAGTTTACCTCATTTCAACATCAATTTCCAAAGGTTTCCCTGCCCCACTTAATAAATGTATCCCCACAGAATGGTGGTGCTACCACATTGGTCCATTAAGGGTATAATACACAATGTATAGAGATTCCCATCTCAGTCAAAAAGTCACATTTCAAAAATTACATTTAATTATCTTTCCACTTCACAAAAATATGTACTTATTTTTATTGCCAAGATCCTATAAAACTTGGAGGTCTGCAGTTGAAAAATGACAGATGATGAAAACACTTAAAGTGAGAACACATTTCTAAGGTCCTTTAAATATTTGTTAGCATCTGCTTTGTCATGTTTATTTTGTGACTGAAATGTACCTGTATATAGAGACATTCTCTATTAGATCTGCAGTCTCTGTGTCTGTGATGATAATGCCCTTTGGGGACACTGTCAGGGTTACTTTCCGAAACTTCTTGGCACTGGCTCTGGCCTGTGGGTGTGACAGAGAACACAACACACACAAAGATCAGAATGGGAAACCCTGACTTCGGTTACACAAAGAACTACTCTGTCAGACTGACTGAAATCAAAAGTGATCAAAACTTGAGAATAAACACTGAAAAAACACCAAATTGCCTTTACTTCTGAGCAAAGGCGAGCGACTTGCTGTGCCCCAGAAACATGCAGTGGAATTTATAAAAGACGACAGAATGGGGGGAGGAATGGTGCAATGTGTAGCCCAGAGTGAGCTCTCCAGGTCGGGCTGGCAGCCACTGACTCCCCCTGCTGCTCTGCACCATCTGGGCTTTCAGCAAAATCAGTGGTAGTGCTGAGCTTGTAGACTCCGAGAGCGCCTGTTGACACCGACAGTGACCGACCTCTTTACCGCACAATTAAAACACAAACAAGAGCAGTTTAGAGCCTCACTTAAACAGTGACAGCTGCACAGTCACTGGAGGGACTGAGGAGGAATACAGCTATGAGAAAGCAACAAAAAAAAAGAAACAAGAAATAAAGAGGAAAATAACATCTTTAATCAACTGGTTTTACATCTATCAACCATGTGAGGGATTTGTGTAGTGGTATCTTTACTCAAGCAGAAACTAGGTCTCCTCAAGGACAATTAATAGTGTCATGGCAAGCTGAAAGGGACCAAAAATCTCTTGAGATGATACAATGAACAGCAGCTTCTGTTTAAGCCTTTATAACGTTCATTATATATATATAAAGAATTAAAATGAGGGAAGGGCTGCATTAGCTGACTGTGCTGCTGGAGCTCGCTCATGTAGAAACATGGACAATTTCTGCTGCCACGTTACAAGTGTCATGCCACCAGGCAAAAACCAATCTGTCAGCCTGAGATATGCCAAGTTCAGACTCTTTCTCTACGTTTGGTCCCACTGTCTTGTCTCATCACGTCTGAATGAAGCGTGGAGCAAATGGAAAAGTCCCAAATGTTTTCTGCTCTCCAGCTCAGGTGGACTGGTTTCCAAGGGAACGGACAAAGACAAAACTGACTTTTCCTTTTTTTTTTTGTCTTGGTGCAAAATTATCTGAATTTTAATCCTGCTATTAGGCTTGATGCAGGCTCTACTTGAGAAGCAGAGGAGGTGTGATTAGACTGCCTGAGCAGAGCTGTTCGTTCTGAAGAAAAAAAAAAAAAAACCTTTGACAAAATAGGAATTTATTCTAAGTGATATGAAATGAATATTGTGGTCGGGGTTGTGTGCATGGTCATGAAGGAATTAGCAGGTGAAAATATGAATAAAATTTAAATGCCTGTTTGCATAAAACGTGCAGGTAGCTTTAGATGTTTTGATGGGCTTAAATTCAGTAGAGTGCTAGTGATTTTGAAAGCAGTTCTTTGAAAACTGATAGCATTTTGAACTGGTAAAGGAAAGCATGGTTGGGAATCTAAAGCCATTTTCTGTTGGTAGAATCAGAAGTGCTGAATCTGATGTTCCTTCCATTCTTTATTTCAGAGGTCTGTTCATTTCTGAAGCATTCAAAAGAATTATTATTTTTTATTCACATTTGAGGCCAACTAGTACAAACGCAGGGTACCACAATATTAGGCATTGTTTGCATGTTATTTCTGGGCATACTCTACAGTAGACACGGACATCATATGGCTTGAAGGCCAGAAGCAATGCATGGACCATCTGTATCCAACCCTCTGGACCTCAAATAAAAGAATTTAAATTAATCCTGAGAAAAACTGAATTCTATTCATGAATCTCGTGATGGCAAATAAAATATTGTGAATGTTAAAACTTCCAGCAAAATAACTCTTCTGCAATACACCAACACCGGGTAGCACATAATTATGCATGGTTCCCTATTGATAGGATCCATATATTTTATTTGGCTTGTTTAAACAAATAGAATTCATCAACTAAGATAATACTTATGATTTATTTTATACCCATGACAAATGAATACCTAAGTAGCCTTAAAACAGGGACAAAATACCACTGGCGCAGCATTTGTTACGGATTGCGCTGTAATTATATCTTGAACTCAACTGAATAGTTGGAATTTCTCAATTTTCATATGAAGCCTATATCAATAGTGGTTCAAGTTAAATCTCACTGATGTGCTACAGCACTCAAAAGAAGATTGGAGAGTGCTGTGGGCATAGCCACCATGGCTGTGAGCTAATCTTTCATGGTAGTGTGATTATGTTCATGCACTGAGATTTTGCATTTTATTTAACTTTTACATCTGCTTTTTATCATGTGTTGTTGCCCCACAGATGCTAGAATTAAGCCCGTAGCATAAAATTATACAGTGATATTATTCCCTTTTCACTCTTTATCAAACTACAGTGATAAGAAATTGCCTTTGAGCATCCCAATGAACAGCACACATTTTAAATTTAAACATTACCTTTATTTTCTTTTAAGTCCATTATAATCCTCATGTACTGCCCTACCTTTATTATTAAAGTACTGCATTTGTGTGACTTTTAATATTCAAATTAGGTTACACAGAAGTCCCTTTGGTTCTTGTAAATTCCTGCGATACCAAACTGCTAAAGCCACCATCTGCTTTGCCTGATTTGACTAGTGTCCCAGTTCTATGGCTTAATCCAGAGTCCCAGGTCCAAAACCTTCCTACTTTAAAATTCATTGAAATTTGAGTTACACACAAAAAAAAAGCAATGCAGTCATTAGTTTTAATCTTTGAAATTCAAACAGCCGGAAACTCACCGTTGCAACAATTCTTCGAATAGCAGCTGAAGCCATTTCCTCTCCTTTAGGTTGTCCCACCAGAGTCATACCAAGGTACTTCACATTGAACACCATCCCTTCCAGCAGGGTCTCCTTTGTGTCCGTCCAGTTTTCTGGCAACTCTGATTGGACAAAATGACAGATTGCCCGGAAATTAATTAGTCTTCTTACAGAGCTTCATAAGGGTTTTGGTTGTAACTAAATAATGAAAGATGATTAACAAAATGTTGTCATCCATCTACAGTCAAAGACATGTATTTATATCTTACAATACACTGCATTTTTAAAACACAGAAAAGTCCAGCAAAAATTAAACAAAGGAGATAATTCAGCAGAAAGTAGTTATTTATCAAGTGCACAAGATAATCAAACTACTCTTAATAATTTATAAATTATTAATAATTATGCTATTAATTGCGAGGTTAAATTTTATGAATCATTAATAATAAGCAATTAGACAGACATTTGTCAGATGTACTTGTCTAATATACTAGACCATTTTTTAACAATTCCTTTCAATTTAAGGGACTCTTTCAATCCCTTGAATTGAAACAATTTATCTCTTACCTCATAAAGCACTCCAATTTCTATTATTGGTTTAGTAAGTGTGTCCGGCTGCATTTTAAACTAGTTTAGGAACTATTTATTACTTGCTTACAAAGTTAGTCTTTTTAATCAAAGTCCTGGACAAAGGAATAGTATTATGACAACATGGTCAATCAACAGACCACTTCCAGACAGGAGACAGACCAAGCTATGTAGCATGTAACTGTTTAAAATACAAGTCGAGGCTTTCAATTAAGAACTTTTTTTTGTCTTTCAATATCTATGAATTCCTTTTCATAGCACCTCAACCAATGACTAGGAAAAAAAAGAGGAAAAAGTGGCCTCACCACTATAATGCTGGACACAGTGTCCAACGTTATAGAGGAGGATGCTGACACCGAATTCTCCATGCGGTTTGAGCCATCTGTCACTGGCAGACCCCATGCAGCTGTGAAGGCGACTAAAGTCCTCGCTGTGCTCCTTCCAAATTCACTGAATTATTAACCATTCTTCAATCACACTGTGGAGGCTGGTTCAGAAGCAGGGGGCACATTTGGTGGTAATAAATGCAAATGCTTTGGGTACATAGTGGACGGCATAAGCACCACAGATCATTTGGCTGTAGTGGGTGATAGGATAACAATAGCTTCCAGTGTAGTACATGTTCCATTGTAGCTCTTGGGGTGAATTTTTTTGATACCTAATTAACCCACAGGGGAGAAACTGTCTCATCTCAGTAGGTAATAGGTCACACACAGCAGCTAGAAAAACAAAAAAGTGGAAGCAATTTCCAGTGAAGATGTCAGCTGATGAAGGCAAACAGTAATCCATGTTCTACAAACACACAGGGTTGCCATTGCTTGGATTGCTTTTATTTCTGAATTGTTCGTCTTGAATTTACAGGGTTTGTGCATTTTATATGAACAATATGAGAACATAATTTAATCTAAAGTTTGCTGTGAGAATTAATACATTTATTAAAATTTTAGCAACATTAAATAAGATCACATTTGTTTCTAAAAAAAAAAAAAAACAAGAGTTTGTTTTTACTTTAACCAATTGCACTTCTCTCTAGAGCTTTGGTCAACCTGGAAAATTACAATGTGAAAACCATCAAACAACTACCAAGGTCCAGATTACCAGTTTCAAAATAGATTTTTTTTTACTCAGTATCCATTAACTATATATATATATATATATATATATATATATATATATATATATATAAAAACCCGTCAATTTCAAACAGTCAAACTTTAATTTTCCATTAAAACTTTCAGACCTTTGGATACATCCAAGCATCCACACCAGGTCAAAACATTTACGGCAATGCAAGTTTTATCAAAACATCACAGCCCTACAGGCATAAGTGCTACAGTTCATGTTGTCTCTTCACTAGAAAATACCCATGAATTATTTAAGAGCTTTATGTTGATGCTGCAGGGTTTCCAATATATCACAAACACCCCCTCATCACTCACACCCAAAAGAGAGCGCTTAAATTTTTAATACATTCAGTGCAAGTGGGACTGGGAGTGATAAGAGTGACAGAAAAAAGGGTGGCTAATTGGATTTTTACATGTTGAAGAGAATCCTAAAGGAGAAATATATTTGTGCTATGTGAACTGTTAGAGGGAAAGTCATGCGTTGACTTGACCTGAGTGCAAGCCTGTGTAAGCTTGTGCCCATCAAGATGATTCAATTTAGAGATTATTGAAGAGTCGATGCCTTAGTGGAGCACTCATGACATTTCTGAGTTTAATAAAGTGGAGCCTGGAAATAATTTAATAGTCAGCATATGGCAGCTAAGGCACTGACTCCTTTATGTGTATGTACACACACACAAAAAAAACAACACTTTATTGTTATGACACACTGCATAAATCAATGCGCAGCAACAGAGCAGGGCAAACTGATGACATTTTACCGCATGGAAACCTCAAGCGCAATCACGCAAAACTTACAAATCCACTTGTCTGTGAAAAGACGTTGTGCTGAATGAACCGAGGCGTGCAGTGCAGCATTGGGGAACTGTTGCTCCATAATAAGGGGCCATGTGCTCTGCACGCCTTCAGCTACATGCAGCTGTTTCATTGAGTGCCACGCTCGTAATTTAATTTGCTCTGAGAAGTCAAAATTGTACCCGGGTGAATTCTCCTTTGGCTCGACACCTACGCTGCTGGTTAATTAATAACGCAAACAGAAGCACACAGACAAATGCGCACAGGAATAACAACGCCAGAGAAAAAGCATCTGTGCAGGCAAGCAAAGTCCTCAAGTGACGAGCTTAAAATTTGTTAGAGTGCTCTAGGGTCAAAATAATAACACCGTCCCTCTTTTTCTATTTCCCCACAGGTCATTAAGGAGGACAGTATTTAATAGGAGAAATGAACATGACTCTACAGTATTAGTGAAGAAGAAGTCGGCTGACTTTGAGAACCCCAGTGACATCCGCATTCTCTTCATCCTCCTCCTTGATGCAATCTCTGCCTCACTGTTTTACTCATCTGCTGGAAGTTTGAATCTGGGACGCCACCTTGACAGGGAAAATAGGCCGCACATTCAGGGAAGGTGGTGGGCTGGGATGGCACGGGTGTCTGGGAGGGGCGCGTTGGGGGTTTGTGGATGAAACTGGTTTCCTGAGTTTGCCTTGAGGGAACAGCCATGTAAAGTGATTCTGTTCAAGCTCTTACTCTTTTCACTGCTTGCTTGAATCCGTCCCCTATATTACCTTTTACCTTTTGGATCCTTGCTTCCTCTGACTTTCACAGCAAACAAAGTATGAAAGAAAATCCCATGCTTTCATGTAGTTTCTGAGAGAATAGCTAACTAGAACCACTCCAGGGTGCTGGTTGCCTCTCAGCCAATCCAGAATCACTCAAGAGCGAGTGAATTTTCATGTATATGTACACACACAAGTATTCGGTTTTATCATCATTTGTTACTCTCGTTCAATAGAACACCAAAATCCCTGTCATTTATTCAAAGCCTCTTAAGATTTCAGCATCCTGATCATTTCTGGGATGCCTTTTTTTTTTTTTTTTTTTTAGAATATTTGATAAACAAGATCTCCTAAATTATTACCAGAAATAAGCTTAGTAAATCAAAATTTCCTTTTCCTTCCTTTTCCTTTCCTTTCCTTGAACATTTTGAAGACCCTCTAAGTCTCGAAAAGGTAAGATGTCAACATAACTTGTTTTCATTTACAGGATAGTCGCCACGAGCTTTGTCAGAATGAGATGTTGCTCTAATTGACACAGTCATCCAAAAGCCACCTTTTTATTAATTTAATTTAAAAAACCACTAATATAAGGATTCCATCAGATTTTATGGGTTAATTTTGACTGTTCACATGAGCAGGTTGTATATTTTTTATCTATGAATTCCTTGACATAACCCGGATCAATTGGTTTTCAAACTGCACAGGTATTCAATTTGTTTTGAATTGGTGCTAATTTAATAAACTGAATAAATATTACACAGAAAATGCCTAGGATGATGCAACCTGTGTAAATAAAGTCAGAGAAACAGATTATGTTGCCAGGCAACCCAGGCTCTATTGCTGAGAGGCCAGCAGTAACTAGGAGGTGGAACCTGCAAACTGCCTGACTGAACAACTTGGCTCGGCTTCAAGAGAAGAGTACAAACCACAGAAAGCTGGAGCAGTGTCCTACAATCCAAAACATTTACTGAAACAACAGCAAACCTTTTTTGTTGTGGTAATTAATCACCATCACTCTAATTTTTGGGGGCAGCACAAGAAGTTTATACACCAATAATACCAGACAAGCAGTTTATGCTGGTTTTTGTAGAGGACATTTAGCTTGAAATATTTCATTCTTTTTTTTATTTTCATGATAACAGCCCAATTTGAAATCATCCTAGCTTTATTTGCGCCATGGACTCGTCGATCTTCTGTAGATTATATTGTTGATTGTATAGAAATGTGTTCAATAGCACAAAATAACCTTTGGTATTGTCACTGTTGTAGTATCTGGATGATAAATTTACAATCTTTGAGACCTACTTTGTAAAACCAGGACACTTTCTTCAAGCCATTGACATAAAATGATTTTTGTACCTATAAAATCAGTTTTTGACTGAAAAGTCAATATTGATAAAGGTCCAGTTTTAATTGATGTCATAAAATTTTAAAATGGCCCCAGAACACAATTTAATTTACTAATATTGTGACATCTTGCAAGTAGTTCAAGATGGTAAATATCTGACTACAAATTCTGAGGGAAAAGAAAAATGAATACATGAGAAATGGGTGAAATACTTTTCACTTCCGAGACACTACAATGTAAAAACACACAAATAAGCAATACGATTAAAACTACAAAGCAAAGAAGAAATACTGTTTTTTTCTTCTCAACATCCATTTTTAATTCAACATCATTCATTAAATTTCTATACAGAAAGCAATTTTATTTTCAGTGACAGCGATCAAAAGGCTTAAGGAGCAACATAATTCGATCAGAAATTCCCTCGAGCTCCTCGAATAAATGAGAACACATATGTCTCATACAACATAATTTCATTTTCAGCATAACTCTCATTGAAGGCTTTCACTTCCATGTCCATATCCATTGCTCATCTTAAGGATCCTGGGAATTCTTTTGAATGAGCAAATTGGGCCAATGCAAATTAGGATCTTTTAAAGACTGGCATTAAATATAAAAGAGGCAGAGGAAAGTGATATGCTTGGGTTTTGTATTAAGTCAGACAAGTTAGGGAAAAGCAGCAGATAACAGTAAATTCAGCTTTTAATGTTTCACTATTTCAACTGTTTTAGCCTCAAAATCTAGCGTGCCATCCGTTCTTAGACTAGCACTTACAATATTTCCTTTAATTCAAATGTGCACTTTCATGAAGACATTTTTTTAAGACAGAAGAGACTGTTTTTTTAAACCAAAAGGTATTCTTGTACTTTTCCCAAACTATATCTTGAATATAAATTACATTCCTCTGCATCTATTATGCAAAACAGAACCCTCAACTCTCAAACCGTCCTCTGAAGCCTCTGTGAATCATTAATTGGAAACTGATGTTTACACATCCAGCAGTAAAGGAGCTTTATTTTCCCCACTTCAGGTTGGAGAAGAGTCCAGAGTGGAATTGGATTAGAACGGCAGGTTATTTTACTGCCTGGCGTTATTATGGGCATCAAATTAAAAGCCAACACAGACATGCAGGGTCTGGTCCTGGATAATTTCCTGCATTCTATATATAGCTGGTATCCCAGTGTGAAAATTGGGCTAATATTTACTCTGCTGACGCTAACAGTTGGTGTGTGGCTAGCATTGGAAGGTGGAGGATACTGAGACAGATAAGCAGACAGTGATTTTATCTTATGTTTGCTTTTAATCCAATCCACAGAGCTCTGATTCCCAGATACAGGATTGTTCATGACAATTACAGTATCCCCACTCTCCACTGTTACCCCCAGGGTGTTCATATCTGTCAGTTCAATTTTCTGTTTTAAGCAATGGAGCTTGTGCATTGCAAACAGAACTGAGTGAAAAAAAAAATATCTAAGCATTAACCAGAAATTACAAAGCTATTAAAACGTACGTACTTAACAACAAAGAAATTTTACTGTAAAGCTGGGGATGATAGAAACAAATGAGTAAGGGTCCACATGTTCTCAACTACAGGGCCTAAGGTGGAGCAACAGCCCCATTATTACTTCAAGCAAATGTAGGGGAGCAAATGTAAATTTTTAGTTCCCCACTTTTTGGCCCAAAGAAGTTTGATCATTCGCTGCAGTGAGACAAATTTGTTAGCAAAGTTAGCAATTACTTTTTATTATGATAAACTAATAGAAATAATTGCTAAAGTTTAATCTTACTCTCCCTCCGGTCTGAGTTAGTTTGATTCAGCATGTACTGAGTGCCACAATCGGATTTGGAAATGAATGAGTTATAATCTTTGGGAATCTAGCTTTGTATTTGACCTTATTTGTGGCATTTATCTGATGCTCTCTTGTTGCTTCTGTGTTTTCTGTCAACCATTCCTCCCATTTCCAGTTCATCAACTTTACTCGTCTTCCCTCACAGCTGCTCCCAGTTTCGAATCAACCACCTGATACTTGTTCAGTAATCAACACTTAAATGTCTCAGTTTGTCAGATCTACTGTTGTCTTCTAACGTGAAAGACTTGGAGCGCATCACACAGCATAAATTCTTATAATAGTAGTAGAAACATAAAGGCTGGTCAACAATTATAAGAACGACTTGATTACTGAAGTAACAAAAATTTGTTTTCCAGTGATTTTTAAGAATGGTTTACAAGCCAATGTTTTAATAAGGTATATAAACAGACTTTTTTCCTCTTATTGATATTGATATTCATTTTTTATTGTTTTACCTTTTGCAGCATATATCTCTCATTTTCTACCAGAATCAAATTTCTTGTTTAAATAAAAATAAACCAAAATCTACCAGGGTTATGACTATTTTGGCAGTAAGCCAAAAATAAATAAGAATTTACTAGTAATTTTCCAAGTGTTTATTGTGCAATTCATATATTTTTGATGTTACAATCCTTATGGAGTAAAACTGATAATGTCTGATTAATTAGTTGGGGTGTCTAAATCGGGTAGTCAGGCAACACCTTACCTTATGGTCCCTTTAAGAATAATGTATTAGACTGCCTGCATTAATCTCTGGGTGATTGCTTTAATTTCAGACATCAGAACTGCCAAACTGAAGAGTAAAAATAAATCCAATGTTGTAATGTGGCACAACCCTGAAAAGTAATTTATAAACTGGAAAGACATCATTAATAAAAACATAATGTGATACGGTGCTCAGCTCCAAGGACTAATGTTGTTTGTTAAATGCAGGTGTTATTTAAAAAGACAGAGTAACCCCATTAAGATGGTGGCTATTATCTGCTTTTATATGAACAAATAAATCAAAAACATCACGGTAAAGAGGAGAGAGCAAGAAAAGTGTTTGTCACACGGGATGTTTACAGCCTTCACACAGCAGAGGTCAATAAATACAGCAGCGATTTGCCCTGTAACTGTCCTTTAAAAGTATCTTAAATCAATTTTATAGATCTACGCTCTAATGGTAGGTGGCAAAACTTCGACTTGAATGAACACAGCAACATAAGATCATACGGTAAAGCATTTTTAAGTTGTTTCAGTCTTTATTAAAAGTCAGCACTGACATGGTATTACAAAGCTAAAGTATGATGGGATGACATCTATGTTATTTGGGGCCTGACAGTTCACTAGGGAAAGAATCTCCAGACTTAAAGTAAACAATTAGGCCATTGTTCAAAGTTGGTCATTCATAAACCAAGTATTCAAACAGGGCGGTAGTCTTTCTGCTGACAAATGTTTTTCTCAGCAGTCTCCAACAACATTTTCATCAACTATGAACAGCTCTCTAAAGAGACATCTGTTCATGCAACAATAATTGACATTTATGATTTTGTTTTTTCCCCATTCAAATAAAAGCTTATAAAACAATTTCTGGAAAATAAGGAATTACTTTGGGAATTAGGAACTTCCCCATCCATTATTAAAGAAAAAGAAAAAGTCACCTTTGAGAGCTGCAAATTGCAGTTGAGACCAAATATCTCTGCAACACTTTAATATGTGAGGCTATCCCAGAGGAACCCTTCCTAATGTGATAAAGCACTTCTGACCCATCCAGCTGTGTGATGGATGGTTGTGGTACACAGCCAGATAACTCAACTTCTCGGGTGTCCTGTCTCTGGAGTACGAAGGTAACGGGATAATCAATGTAAGTGCTTCAGCTATCGATTAGGAAATTTAAAAAATGACTTTAAAAAAAGAAAGCAGGTCATATACTGGATCAGCCAAATTCAAACGTAAAAATAAAAGCTGATATTAACACAAAAATAAGAAACAGCTGACCTCATCCAAGCTTCCTGGGTTAGACACACTAACATGTTACTCAGAAGAAAAAAGACTTGGTCTGGTTAGTTGTAGCACTTGAAGTGACCAAAAGAAAATCTGACATCTTTTTATTTTTTATTGTCTTTTGGACCATAGAAACAGCTCCCTGTAAATTTATCAGCTTACCTGCTAAAGATGTGCAAAGCTCTTCAATAAAATTTCACACCAATTATTTTTTTGAGTACAGCATCTAGTTTGGAAACATTTATTTAACATGGAGGGAATAGATTCCCACTTTATAAGAAACTGATGTTTTTATTAAAGCAATTACTTTGCTGGCACCCCTATGACTCCTATTTCAGCCTTCTATTAAAACTCATACATTAGTTGATAAGAGTTTTTGTTATACATATGATGTGGCATGATGGCCGTTTTATTTAAGTGTTGTCCTTCAAAGTGGGAAAGACAAAAGTACATTCCATTCAAATACGGGCATCTTCATGCCTCCCAGCCTGTTCTGTCTCTTATAGCACAGAAGAACTTTTTTCTAAGGGAAAACAGGTATGGATCAAGAACTGGTGATAAGGTAATGCTGTTAAAGTAACAAAACATTTAGTGAGGAGATATCCTGGACAAGAGAGGCTTTGGCTCATCTTCAATAAAACTGCTCAGTTTTCAATGATACCTAAAGTTTGGCTGGTAATTTCCGAAAAGCTGGAAGAAATTTTATAAGCTCAGGAGGATGAATCACAGCAGAAAGATCATTTGAGACTTCAAGCAGTCATACCAAGCATGTCACCGCAGTGCAACTGGCAAAGGTTTACAAAGATCTTATATACGGAGTAAAAGTTGAATGGTGAACTTTATTACTACTGCCTTCCTCAAGAAGTAATTAATTTGCTCAGCCATGTAAAACAGGTTTTATTCAGATGCTTTACTGTTTTTAAGCCAATTTTAAAGTTTATGTAGTATTATTATGCAATGCATCTTACCCATTACGGTTTATTTAATGGGTAAGATTCCCCTTAAATTGAACACAATTTCTATTTATCCTGAAAAGCCGAATACTCACTGAACAGAATTTGGCAGATCATAATTTTATATTCTGGTCACAATTTAGCATCTGTAAAGTCTGTGTATTGGTAAGATGGATTTTGTGTTTTCCTAATATCATTAGTCATATCATACATTTGCCAGTCTGTTATCAAAATAAGCTGCCAAATTGCAGCTAAACTCTTGTTTTGGTACTGAACTGGTAAAATATCTCTTCTACTATTGGTTCATGTGAAAAGACTGCTACAGATTGAGGTGCTTTGGTTCTGTTGTTGGAAAGAGTGTCTAAGTCTGAGTCACTGTTCACTTGCTGAACTTTCTCCTCTCTACCCTCATTGATGTGCATATGCAAGAGCAACTGGAACTGTGACAAACAAGGCTGGATGAGGATCCATGTTTATCTTGCCACCATGCACAGTAAAGCGGATAGCAGATTAAATTGAAAAAAAAAAAATCTTCAAAGTTCACTGTTGGAGACCTGCAGCAATTTTTCAGTTTAAGATTATGCTACTGTCATGAAAGATTCATTTATTTTTAAAAGTTTTGACACATCTTTCACCACGGGTGTCAGTAATTGTAGATGTTGCTGCAAATAAAACATTCAGAAGGAGAGAGAGAATAATTCATCCTCAACATCATTCATTTATTAAACCATTTCTCCTTTTCATTGAAGACTGTGAATACACTCAAATGACTGGCAATTGAAAGAAATACACACTGTCAGCTATCACTGGTGTAAAAACAAAACATTTTCTAACATCTTGCTAATGTGAGGGACATTAATTAATTAATTAATTTATTTATTTCAAACAGACAAAAAGTAAAAACAAGAAAAAATTTAAATTCAAACAAATTATCATGCCCAATATAAAATTCCTGGGACAGTTTCCTGAAGATCTGGAATTGAAGCCCAGGGATTCTTTTTGTTGTATTAGCATTAAAGATGTTCTTTAATGCATGCAATTTTATATCATCTGTTTGAAAAGGAGCAGGAAGAAGATATAATAGCTTATGATTTCTTGCCCCTTTAATACTCATCAACCTACAAACATTTAAATCTCCAAACACCAGAAAAACTTAAATTATTTCCACATTGTATGACACTTAAATCTCACATTCTCATCCTTAAATGTGCAATTATCTATACATGTTTAATATCATCAATAGCATTTTTGGTCGTTGAGACAATCATCCTGTCTCAAAGACCCACAAGCCATAAGAAAGTGTTATTTCTGAATAAGCTCCTTTTTAAAGAGTTTTTTAAGCTAGTTTATATTTGTACTTTTTTTAAACTCACCATTCAATCCATTCCATAAATCTACTCCACACACTGATAAACAAAACCTCCCACAAGATGCCGCCCTGGGTGGTTGTCCATGTCACCCATATCATAAGCTGCCACTGAGGAACTGCATCATGTTGTCATAGAGTGCAGCAAGATTAATGCAAAAAAATAAATAAATAAGCATGAAAATCAATAAATATTAAGATCTTCAGCTTGTTTCATTATAAAGAAATCAGTGAAAAGATAATTAATTTAACTCAGCTAAGTTCACATCCAGCAGCTTTTACTAAAGCACAAAACATTTCTCGGCAGCACCGAGCTACACTGGTGCTCCACCGTCAGCTTGATGGGATGAGGCTATTTTTAGGAGTAGGTGTATTTGCTCTAAGTGCTGATCTCAGAAAAGGGACATCATGTCTTTGGAAAGGTGTGGGGAGTTGAATTTTTTAAAAGCACAAAAATAGAAATGGGATTTGTCTCTGTAGGACAGGAGGGCTGAGCTGATATGCAAACACTTGCCTGCACACGCCAACAAAACATATTTGCAGTGTTTAATATTTCTCTCCCACACACAAGACACCCACAGTGCAGCAAAACAAAATCCTCAGTAAGGCTCTCGCACCAAAGTGATGCTTTGGTGATGCCCTAACCTGAGCCACAGTTGCCCTGGACTTTAAGCAGACAGAGCGTTCATCTGTAGGGGATTCAGTGCATGGACACACAGGAAGCTGGGCTGTGTTTGTGTTGCTGCAGTTGACTGAACCTGCACCCCTCCTACGATAGGATCTCTGTTTCTCTCCATTACATAATTCACTTCACTTCAGGCCAGGGAAACAGTTGGTGCTAAAAACAGTCCAGGGAGAGACTGCGGAAAACCGCGCAATGATGACGTTTGTGGAACCCAGCGGCGATTACTTAAAGTTTAATTATGCTTGCGGATGGGTTACAGACAGGAGGATGTATTTTTACCCTTGAAGGTTTTAGAGAGATTTTGCAGATGCTTTTAACCAGGATCCACAAGAAAGTGTCATACACCATCCATAACACAATTCTCAACAGCCAGAGAATGAAAATCAATATGAAATATGATATGGAGCGTGGTTTAATAATATGAAGCCATGCTTTTAAAAATCAATACTTCTACAGCAGGACAGTGAGAATAAACGCGCCCACAAGATCTGATGCAGACACAGGACGATGCACGGAAATAAAATGAAACAGCAATTTGAAACTGAAAGCATGCTTTAATGACAATATTAAGTGGACCTTGAAATAAGTTTATAGCTCACTGATTATTTTAAGCTCGTGCATTTTGTAGCCCAGACGACTTTGCAAAAGTTTTAAAAGGTTTCTGATGAACAGATCTTTTTCTAATCTTTTAAAAAGAGTGCATGCTCAAAAGCTGCCCACATTTTTAGACTCTCTTTGAACACTGCCTGCTCTTTAAATCAATTTCTGATCAATAAGCTCAACTAATTCTGACTGAAGAATAAGGGAAGAAAAAGGCCTCTAAATTATTACATAGATTTTCAGCAAATACTTTTGTATTTCTTTGAATCTACACAAATACTAAAGATGACTCAGGTGGAAGGCAGAGATACTTTCCCATTTCTTTAAGATATTCCTATCAGATATTATTCATCTAATAAAGATGGTATAACAGACTTTACACAAACCTAGACTGCAACTGATCAAGACTACTTTCAAAGATTACAAGAATGAATGCCTGCTTGGAAGGAAATATAAAAAAAATACAGTTGCTGACACTGACCAATCATGACAACGTGGATGTTATTTCACCTTGATTAAGGAGCCATTTTAATCCTTCTAAGGATCAGCTTTGGTTCAAAATTTCCTTTAAATGCTTTTTGGGAACTCTCAAATCTTTGCAGAATGTCTTAGATTTTGAAAAGAATTATTTCATAACACTGCTAATATTTTTGTGCTTCTGTTTTCAGTGTGAAATGATTCAATCTAGTTTTGATCAGTCTAAGTATTTTAGATTTCTTAGACTGCTTTCTTAAGAGAAATAAAATTGAGTTTATGACTTCAGTTTGGAAGATAATTGATGTCACTAAGGTGAAAACCAAAGACATCATTAAACAAATCTTGGATCATGAGAGCATTTAGTAGTTCTGAGAGGCAAAACATCTTAGCATTTTGTATTATACAGCAGGAAAATTAACTTGAATATTAAAATATTGTCTTATTTTATTAGAACAAAAAAAAGCACAAAAATATCTAAGTCCCAAAAAGGTAACCCATGACACAGCCTCACCTTATGTGCTGATATTCATCCTCTACCCAATTTAAACATTGCCTAGTTAAGTTTTTAGGAAACATTTGTTCTAACCATCTTTGCAAAATGGTAACATTCACACATTTAGAAATAAAAATAGAACAGTTTTCAGATATCTTGTAATCCTCTGTGTCTTAAAATTAACAATGTTCTTTTGACAAACCAAAACGTTCAGAGCATCCTAAGCCACAATATCTAACATTTTCCGGAACCTAAGAGAGAGAATTAGTTATTCTTGGGAACAGATCGGATTTTAAAACAACAGACAAGAGTGACTAATGTTGAACTTGACTGAAGTGAGCTTTGACTGAACTCTGAAGGAAAAAGGGAAGAAGACACTTCAAAATAACTCCAGAAACAAAGGAATGAAAACATAGTGCTTTCCATTTAAAGCACCTTCTCCTGAAGCACTTTTGCATCTGATGCAAAGAAGATTGTATAAAACCAAAGCCTTTAGTATTTCTCTCTCAGAAGAGAAAGAGCTGTAAAAGAATAAACAGAGTGAGGCAGCAGAAATGCCTAAACTCTGGATATTGATCAGTTGCTGAACACAACAAATCTGGCACTTTAAAACAGAACAGACTCTCCCGCTTTGTCCCTCATCTTATAAAAGAGGCACGCAGAGCTGGTCTCAGTGAACTGTATGTCACGACTCCTGCATGGTAACCACTTTGTTTTTCTCAATTTGAAGCATATTGTTCGAAACAGGTGGCACAACTATTGCTTCTGTGAGCATACATCAGTTTAGTTTACTAGCAGATACAGTATTTGTAATAACATTAGTTTTTGACATGTGCGTTTTGATCTTAATCTTCTATTAACATAAGTAAAGAAAGATTTACCGGAATAAATGTCAACGGCAAAAAAAAATAAATAAATAAAAAAATTGCTTTGTGAAAAGTTCCAAAATTGAATGTAGTTTTGCTTTTTCACATTATGCAAAAAAGAAGTTTAAATAATCCGTGTCATTTGCTATCACACAGATGCAAATGTGCAGATTGCCAGACCAATGAACTGATGCATGCATTCACTGGAAAATGCAACCTAGAAATGCACATTTACATCTGGCATCAAAAAAGATAGAAAACAAAAACTTATTTAAAAAACAACAAGACACAGACATTAGCTTTGAAATATATACAGACATTAATGCTGACCTTTATCCTGAAAGCAAATAAGCAAAGGTTTGGTACAATACCGCAGCAACAATAGTTATGGAGGTAGAAGCATCTTTAAGTCCAGACGTTTCTATGTTGCAAGTTTGTCTCCAAAACGTCAGGACAACTAAGCCCCCGTACTTTGCATACCTAACTGTTTTAAACTGTTAATTCTGCCATTCTAGCACCTCTCTAATTTTGAGAAAATATTAAAAACATATTCATGTCAAAAGGTCTGCTCAATAAACAAAGCTTGCTCCACAGTCAACACTAAAATAAACTTGAGTGAAATTTTCACCTGCACACCAGCTCTGGTTCAAAATTTGTTAAGTTTTTTTGTGTGAACTGTTTCTTCTAAATGCTTTGTAAAGAAACATTTTAATGGTCAGACCAGAAATGAGCTATTTGACCACAATGACAAGAAGTCTCTATGGAGAAGTCATCAAACGTAGACTACAACTGTATCTATCAACTAACAAGACTGGAAAAGCAATTACCTTAATTATATTAATTGCAATTAGATATTCTGCAAGAAGCTTATTGATACTTGCAAAAAGCATGAAGTTTTGCAATGATCCTCTAGTAACACACTATACTGTTTTTAGCGGTGTGCTGTCATCTCTCTGCATGGGTACATTTGAGCCATTAAGACATATATTTGGTCTACAACATGCATCAAGATCAAGTGAAGCAAAAATTCCAAAAGTTGGATCATTGCGACACTCTGCCCTCCAGTTGTTCTCTCAGTGGTTTCTGTGATCCATAATGTTTGAGCACCAAGTCGTAGGGCAGTTCATGCAGGAAATGTTTGGATATCAAAAGAAGAGTGCAAATGGATGAACAAACAGTGACACTCCTACAGCTTCACTACACTTAAGAGGACATTAGTCTCACACATGACTGATTGGTTGTTGAAGCTTCAACAAAAAGGAAAAAAAAGGCTTTAGAAACTGTCAAGTTTCATATCGAACCCAAGTGGAAGAATAAGTCTTGCAAAAATGAGACAAAAAGAAAAGCTATGCAGAGCTGTCAGCAGAGAGATTTTGCTTTTGACGATAATCTAACTAATAAGATTGTTGGGGGGAGATTTGTTTCATGGGTAACAGAGCTCCTCCGAAGTGGAAAAAGTTAAAAGGTCAAAGTCCACAAAACTGTGTGCCACAAAACTGTATTATTGTCCATTAAGCAGGAAAAATGTTCATTGTTTTTTTTTATTTTATTTTAAGTTTAAAAATACACTGGTTGGTTAGTGTAACAAGCTAAAGATATGAATCAAATAGAGGAGCCAAAAGAGCTTTCTAAATTATCCTTAAGAAAGCTGATATGCAAGGCCTTCTAATGACTTTAATTTATCAGGTCAAAGCAAGTCATTAATACGAGACAATACTGATAACGTCTGATCACTGCAATAGGGAAGACAAGTTTCATTCTTTAAAGCCTCCTACTTGAAAACTCATTAGCAACTCTTGATCATCTAATATGGCGACAGAATATTACTAGAGATACTGATAAGCATGTCAACATGAATGATGTAGACAAGAGAGAAAAATCTACAGAATTAAATCAGTATGGGCCATGCCAAAGAATGTCAGGAAAAGTAAATGAATAAGATTTATGAAATGATCTGATAGAGACAACATAATGTGTCATGTAGCATCCGAAATCATAAACAAACAACGAAAGCTTAGAAGTTGATATGAAAGCAAGAGTCACCTCAGACTGATCTGTTGTGCTTTAGAGTATGATGTTCAAATTTCCCGGGACATAATTTGCATTGATATTATGCTGGAAAAAGGGAGTACTAAGAACAAATGTCATTTATTTTCTTACGCATACAAAAATGGCTAAGGAATACAAGGTAGCCCTAGCCATATTAAAGGGAAAGTTTGAATATTCTAAGAGAGGTTCCTTACCTGGAGTACCATTGCTTTGAATTTATAAACAGCTAGTAAGACCACATTTTAGTTCATATTTATCTCATGAAATGCTGTGAAAATTAACATTAGTGAATATAAACTCCAGTCTTTAAGAGCTGGTGCTTGAGGTCCAGCATGAAGCGTTTCCCAGGTTTAAACCAGCTGATTCAAATTAATCAAGACCTGCAGAGGCCTGCTAAGTAACTATTCATTTGATTCAGGTCAAAAGGTACAGAAAAGCAGCTATTGAGGAATGAAGTTGAAAATCCCTGTTCTACACTTCTCTGGTGGCTGTTGCTAAGTTTGTGCCTGTTTAACTTAGCCAAACTATGCACATCTGTCCTCAGCAGTCCTAAGTCTGACAAAAGTGTATGAAAGTTTGGGATTGTGCATTTGGGTGTCATTCGTGTAATGGTAAAGGTGGTATGTTCCAATACATTTTCACCTCCCACTTAACAGATTGGGAGATTTCTATCAAATACCAATGTCTTCAGCATTATAGACAACATTTTAGTTACATTTTGCAACTTCAGTAAGCAAGCTGAGGCTATGTGTGTAAAAAGCAACAAGTGGTAAAGTTTGGGTGTCGTTAATAGGTATTCCTCTTTTAATTTAAATATTTTAGCCACAAACTGATCTGGCTTCAATTTAAGGACTGAGGCAATGTAGCATTTTGGGTCTCACTAGAAAACTGGACATCGTACAGCTAGTCACAGTTAACAATGATCATAAAATCTGTGCTCTTGGATAATAAACATTTTGTTGTATTATGGACTGGTGTTAGAATAATTTCCCTGAGCTAACAGGCATAATTTGTAAAAAAAAAAAAAAGTGTTTCACTAGGTCAGAGTTCACATTTTTCCCCTAATCTAGGGGTACTCAAAGTCGGTCCTCGAGGGCCGGCATCCTGGACATTTTAGTCCTCTCCCTGGTGGTAGTAACAACCTTTTCAGCATGTCAATGTTCTTCTTAGGCCATCTAACGAGCCATCATTGGTTTCAGGTGCGTTAAACCAGGGAGAGAACTAAAACCTGCAGGATGCCGGCCCTCGAGGACCGACTTTGTGCACGACTGCAATCCAACCACACTCAGTCAGCACTTAGCAGATTTTGCCCAATATTACTGATGATGCCTTTTACGTTCTCTCAGTTTTCTGTGAAATAATTTCCAATGCACATTTGTCTTAGCATTTTTTTGACAGCTGTTTTTGCTCTATAATTACTTCCTATGCCACAGTTAGAGGAACCATGAAGATTCCAGTGCACACATCATGTCACAATGACATGAGCCCCGCTGACTCAGTGGTTCTTCAGACTTAATGAGCTATTGAGAGATAATTGCTCCTTCAGGACAGCCGTAGCTGACACCAGTGACTCCAGCATGTCATTCAGTCAAACCACTGACGGTTTCAGTCCCACTGCAGGCTCTATTTAATGTCAGAGATCACAAACAGTTGAATATAATCCCTGGTCGATCCACTTACTTTAACTCGTTCTTTTTTCTAAGCTACAAAACAGCAAAAAAAAAAAGGCATACTCTTGAGTTTTTATACATATGTTATGGGTCAGACTGAACAAAACATAATACACGTTGACAACTACAAGACTATTTACAAGAAAACAACACTAAACCTGAAGGACAAAGTCTTATTGGATTAAACCCAAAAGCGAGAGCATTTTGGATTGATGTTGACAGCACTGGGACACGCTTTTGTTGCCGAGGGCATCTGATGTCTGAGACTCGGAAAAGGCCCTCAATGCTGTAGCATGAAGTGATCCAAGGGATGGTCGGACTCCAAGTACAAGCTGTGTCCTTGTCCACCCTGACTTGGGTTTTGACCTCAGCAGAAAACAGACAGCAGCAAAGGGCCACGATGACACAGTCGTGCACCAAGCGTTACGAGTTTTTCTGAAGAAAATAAGCCAGGCATTTGAAAGTCGTCTGAAATTGTTGGTAAGGAAGAAGAAAAAGTATTTTCTTTTTGTGTGTTTGTGCACACAAATTTGTTTTATTATTATTATCCGTTTAATCATTCTGCTCCTGGAAACGAATGTTTCATATTCATGATTAAAAGTAAAAACAAATATGAGTACATATAACTTCCGATGAGAGTTGTTTTGGGGGGGGGGGGTTCTTGGTAAATTGCAGGACATAAATATTTGACTGATTTCTAAACTTTCATCCACCTACTGGATGGGACTGACAGATGCACCTTTACCTTATTTGCATTCTGACAGCTTTGACACATCGCTGCAAGCTGGCACACAAACACCTGTCCTCTCAGTAAATTGCCTGCTAAGTAGCTTCGGGACATCAGCAGTCACCCATGTTGTCTGTGAACAAAGTGTTCATGTTTTTCCAGCCTGGTTCCTCCAGTGGTTCACAGACACAAACTGCCTCTGCTATCAGGTGATGAAATCCAGCTGGCTTTTGCTCTGACCCTGTCAATCTATATATATATTTTTTTAACTTCAATGTTTCTGGCAAAAACAACAAGAGAACAAAAGCACAATTCAGATCGCTGTGCTGACAATGTCACACACTGGCTTTTTCGTGATGGGAAGTTGATGCCTTGTATGTGAGCTTTTGTCATCACATAGTGAACATTGTTTTCCTACCACTTTGGAAGTGGGGCAGAGGGGTGCATCAGTTCAAAATGCATCCAGAATTTTCAGATGACTCAGTACAAACCGTAAATAAATGAGAAAACTTTTTGCTTTGTTCAGTATTTAATAATTCATGTAGTAATTCTTTTACAAAGCCAAAAGATGCCAAGAACGTCTTTGTGGATTTGAAATTAATTAGTTGCGTTTAATGACAGCTCACACGGTCAGCGGATTAGTCATAAAGCAGCATGCTAGCATTTAGAGGCTTACAGGCAGTGCGGCTGCAGGAAGGAAGCTTTAGAGATCACATTTGACACAGTGGTGAGACAGCAGGACTGCAGGCGGTGAAACAATCTGTCAGGAAAGGTGGGATGAGGTTTGTTTCAAGGACTCTTCACTCGGGCACTCACTATTTCCTTTTATTTGTCAGCTAACAGGAATCCACCTGAGATGTAGAATGTTTTGTTTTTTTCATCCCGCTTCCAGCAGTCAGAGGCTTTTTTTTTACCTCACTATGAGCATAAAGCAAATGCAGGTGCATGATAATTAGCATTTCTACCCGGAAGGCTGCAAAAAACGGTCTCCTCTCAAATGTACCTCCCATGTTCATTAGATAACATTGACATGGACTTTGCTACCCACTTCTACTTTAAAATCAACTCAAAAGTAGGAATTCTAAGATATTTTTATCACTCCTTTCCTTCTCCTGCGCTTATGTCAATTTTTCCAAACACTTTCTAAGACCTATAGCATCTGGGTCACTCCTGTTTAAGTCATTTAGGGGAATCTACTGCAATGAAGCTGAAAATATTACTGGCATGCAAAATGTAAATTCCCGATACTTTCTAATATGTCAGCCAGCAACTGTTGTATTTCCTTTGAGCTATTAATATTTTTCACCCTGATATTGTCATGAAAATATTTTTGCCATATTTGGGTTAAAATCCTCCAAAAGCATCATTACTTTGTGCAA
The DNA here is from genome assembly GCF_001444195.1 of Xiphophorus couchianus. NCBI lineage: Eukaryota > Metazoa > Chordata > Actinopteri > Cyprinodontiformes > Poeciliidae > Xiphophorus > Xiphophorus couchianus. Next base: position 12,497,675 of record NC_040242.1, on the reverse strand, counting down.
AATAATGATTTTGCTTATTAAAAGTTGGGAAGCTAACCATTTCCTATTGCTATATGCCACAAATAAGCAAATGAAACCATTTAGATTTCTACACATGCTAATGACTGGCTGTTTCTTTTTGTTCACTATAATGGTATCATAAAACAAACATTCAAACAGAAGTTTGAATTCACACTAATAACTTAAGATTCTTTATTGGACAGGATTCAATGTATTAATTTGCATTTATAACAATAGAAAAAAAAAAACAAGGAACTTTGTGAAGATCTAAGAAAAATAATTGTAGATCCACATAAGGTGGAAAAGTATTTGGAGTCACAGAAAGCCCCAGCCCCAGAACAGAGACCTTTAAGCCTAATTGAAACTGGCAGCATGCCCACCTGCCAGTTACACCTGAACAAGACCAAATGGCTTCTGAAGAAAAGTGACAGCCACAGTGACAAAAAGAATATTTGAAGGAGTCATGGTATTGCTTTATTAGCTGTCAAGCACGGTGATGGTAGCATCATGATGTGTGACTGTCCACTTGACACAGATAATTAATCTGAGCAGCTGGATGATTGTACTTGGTCACAGCTGGATGTTTCAGTACAGTAATAATCCCAAACTGGTTTTGGAGGATAAAACATACTAACATTAAACCCTGGTCTAAGTGGTTTCCATGATAAACCGCTAAATAATTTTAAAGGAACTTTAAAATTAAATAAAAACAAATACTGATCACTTTACTTAACACACTCTGTGGCCAGTTTTATTGGTCAGGTGTGTCACTGTAATCTTATCTCATTCTAGTTAATGTGGTCGCTTTTCTGTAGGAATCAAGAAATTAATTGCCATATTAAATAAAACAACACAATAACGCAAACACATCTTAACAATAATAAAGGACAGCAGTCCACGTCCTCGTGTTTTTTTTTTTTCTCTCTCTCTGTGTGACAAATATTTCCTTCATTATATATTTGCAATATGTCCAAACACATTAGTCTCACTCACTTTCATGCTTTGAAGCTCCCCAGGTGTGTCGCGGGACGCCGGGGCTCTTACTGATCGCTCTGCCGGCAGATTTCAGGGCATCCATCCCGAGGTGTGTCCGCTCTCCGGCAGGTGGATTTCCCTCTGTCTCCGCACCACAGGGAGCTAAACGCGGCAGGCTGCGCTCCACTCGACGGCTAACCTCACCACAGAGGAAAAGAACAAGGAAAGGGAGAAAAGGGCTTCAGGACTCTCTGCTTCTGTGCTCTCTTCCCGGTGAAATGTGCAGCTGAGGGGAAAGAAACCCACGAATCCACTGCACCGTTTCCAAACTTGAGGGCGTGTCCTCAACCTTCAGGAGCTCTGTGGCTCCTGAAGGTTCCTCATTAGATGGATTGGCTTCCATCTAATGAGGAATGAGGACATGATTACCTTTGAAATGTTTTCATAACTTTATGGTTGAAAATAAGTTTTGCACCATGGGATTTTTTGTTGTTGTTTTTAGTTTGGTATTTATTTTTTGATGTGTGTGCACAGGGTTGAGAATTGTTTCATGTATTGACTGGTTTTAGACATTTGAAACGGTATTTCTTTGTTTTTTCAGATCAGTGAATATCAATGTACACATTATACTAAACGTAAAGTTTGTTCTTTTTTTGTGACTAATCCGTTCAATGTTTCTAGTTGTTTTGTTTTTGCGCCATCTAGTGACGGTAAGGTTTTTCTGCATTATGAAACAAAATATGTTCTATTAGACTTTTTAGGTTTTATTATTTTTAAATTATTTCCATGCAAAATCTAGAAATAAACTTTAAGTTTCGGTAAACTGCATTAACCATTTGCAAAGATAAAATGTCCACCTTACTCACAAGCATTGATGAATCAGAAACTATCCAGCAAACTAACCTACAAGAAATTACATTTATTCTTACTTTACAGTTTTTAACGTTTTGGGAAAATTAAAATACTGTTTATGTTTGGAAATAAAAAGCTAAAAGAACTCTTCATTTTTTCTTTGATGCTATTTTTATGAAATGGCTTAGAAATGTTGCCACCACAGAAAATGTTGTTTTTTTTCCTAAGAAGTATTTAAAAGCAAAAAAACAGACAGAAATAAGGATGCGATCATTAAGATAGTTGCACCTATTGTTTTAATGACTGGATTCTTGCTCAACCAGCTCAGATTATTTATTGACAGGTAAATCCTTTTATCTACATTTACATCCCACATAAACCGGTTCGCTCAGGTGTGATAGTCAGATAGGCTTCCTGAGTTTGTTCAATGGCATTTCTGCGTTGGTGCTTTTCTAATGTGTTTTAATATTTAAAAATGAAAGTGAGAAAATTGTGCAACATTTCTCCCTGAACAGGTCTCCACTATATTTTATGGAAACTCAAACGTACATCTTAAAGTGACCTGTTTCCCCCAACACACGTTTTAAGTGGGAGAATGAGAGCGGGATGCCTGGAAAAGTCACATTTGTGTGGGAAAAACAAACAAACTCCACACATAAAGATGCTGACAGGAATTCGAACCCAAGACCTTCTTTCTATATGAGGTCAAAATGCTAACAACTGCACCACCGTGCTGTTCTCATTTCAGCCACATCATGCCAAATTCCCACTATGTTTTAAATAAAAGTTAACCAGGATTGCCAGCCATCAAAACCTGCCACCTGTTTGGTCTATAAAAGACCTAATAAGGAAACACAAAGCAGCCCAACTCCACCAAAGAAACATAAAATCTTTGTATGAAACACACACATACTGCATTTATCCTTCAAGGTGAGATCTTTATTCAGTTTCTGTCGACAACCCAGAAGAGGCTTTCATGTCAAGACCACGTTCAGAATTATTTCACACCCTGGAAGTTAAGCAGTGCATGTGAGTCAGGTAGTCCTCACAAATCATCTGGAGGGGATGGTTCCAGTTTCGACATGCTGCTGTTGTAATTCTGGTGACCTCAGAGGGTGACTGGAGTATATTGTTTTCGGTAGCGCACTACTGCAGCTATGCTAACTGGTGCCATCAGAGAATCTGTGTAGGTTATTGTGGAAATGCTGCCGCTTCTACAGCCACAAAACTGCAAAAGGTTAAGACTGTGGTGTTTCTTCTGTGTGGCTTTGCAATAAAGTGAGCATTTTTAAAGACTACAAACACATCTCTCTCTCTCTGTCTTCTAAAGCTTGAACTTCTCAAAGGCTTACCGCGGCACTGAAAGAATGCAAAATGTCGATGTGCTCTGCTGCTTCTCTGGAAGACGGTGGATATGTGTTAGAGTTGTGAGTTCTGGTTTTTATGACATCCTGTGTTCTGCATTATCACCACAGAACATGTCTGATTCCAATAATGAACTGTAAGCACAAAGAGTGTATCAATAATTGCAGCATGCATCTGTTACAGGCCGTCCATTTCATCTGTGAGCCGAGTCTTAACTGCAACTGAGGACTTAATCAGATAGAAAAAAGTTCTTCTTTTCTTGCAACATGGCTTGTCAAACATATAAATTTGATTTCTGAGACGATAGCTGTTGGATTCTCCCCTCTCACAAAATAAATCATGCCATTTGTGGTATAATTAGTCATAAAGGGTGAGGAAATAGTGAGGTAAGGTCTAAAAGTGAACAGCCAAATAAAGTGAGGACTTTAAGAAAAGATTTTAAAATAGTGAATGAAAGGTAGTTTGTTGCAGTAAGGATAAAAAAGAAAAACAGTCTGAACTCTGAACTAGTCAGCTGTCATGCGTTCCTTGTCTTCTTTATAGCTCGTAGCACTACTTTCTATGTCACAGTCTCATGCTTATATAAACTTGAACACATTCATCTTTTAAATTTGCTCTGTTTAAACCCGCAAATTCCTCAGGGGGTGGAGCGTGAAGGCATCTGGTGGGAGGGACGGCTTTAAAAAAGCAGGAGATGACCCTGGCTGTGGATTCTTAGTTCATCCAAACATAGTTCAGTTCACAGATTTGTCAATTTTCATTAAACCTTCTTAAATCGCCATGTGAGGGACCTCATACGTCAACTGCTTCAATAACTTGGAAGGATGTCTCTTCGATTCCTCGTGCTTTCCTTCCAAGTTTTTCTCGTCTGTGAAGGTCCTCTCCAAGTCCTGCTGCTTCCCGTCTTTCGTCCAGTCCTGAGGCACAAGGATAATCTTGGGAGTGTCCCACAGACTCAGCCGACAGGCTTCGGCTTGACAGCATGCTACTTAAGCTGGACTGTCGGCCTCCTCTTGGATGGGTTTCAATTTCTACGCACACTTCAATATTTGTTCCTTCCCTGCTGTAAATCCATATAAAAAAAAATAGTTTGCCGATGCATTGAAAAATACTACCGGTAATCAGAAAATGCTCAATACTTACCTAAAAGTAGGCAATTGTGTTTCATATAGTCTGCTGTCAGGCACACTTGCAACCTCACAGTCAGACTGGCTGTCCTGCTGGGTGTATCCATGGCGTTTTGTGGCTTCATCCACCCCCACATATCTATCTAAGTCTGGGGGTACAGTGCTCGTACTTGGTAGGACGCCCACTTCCTGTACACTGACTCTGACTTCCTGGACACTGGTGTCACTGAGGGCTGGGTTGTTCTGGCCCGTCCAGTGATCAGTGACTACATGAGAGAATAGAAGATCTATAAGAGAAGTTGAAACTAAATGAGACAGGGCAGGAATTAGGAATTATATGCTACTTTGTGTTGGTCTTCCACATAAAATTCAAGCAGAATTTACTTAAGTTTCCTTGTTAGAATGTTACTAAACATTTACAATTCGTGAATATACTATACGAAACACCATCCACTCACAGCTTGCTAAGTCTTCCAGCTGTATCTTGTTAGTTTCAGGAGGGTCACTCTGGGGTCGACACCAGCCGTTTCTAAAGAGCGACATGGGAACAACCCCGTAGACGTACGTCAGCATTAGCGGCACTCCCATACCTGAAAGACAACAAAATATGCAATATTAAATTTGTGAAGCATTATCAAAATAGGTTTATCAATCAAGTCAGAAAATCTGAACATCATACAACACATTGGATGTGAACTATGGTTTTTCCATTTAAATTCCCACACCTTTCCATAATGGATAACTTGTTTATGATTTTGCATGTTTTCTCCAGTGTTTTCCAAATAATTCTAATAAAAAGTAAGTAAACATTCTTAAAACATTAATTTTGTGGATTACTCATACTAAAAGCAGGTCTCTGCATATCTTACAATGATTTTACAGAAGAGACAGTTCTGTCTTGCTCGTGTCATTGAGGCTAATCTGTATAAATAAAAGGTGAAATTAAGTAAAGTTTTTATTTACAGAACCAAAATTTTACAAAGTGTAGAAGTGTAACACAGGTTTATTGTTTTATTCTAGAGCAATCTAGCTTCCATCAAGGACAATGCGAAAATGTAAAGAAAGATTAATTGAAAGTTAACATTCTCCAGGATAAATTGATTTTAGGTATGATAATAAACCTTGACTTGATAAACATTAATAAACATTGCTTAGTGTAAGATGCAAAACCAAAAACAAAAAAGTAATACATTTTTTGTATCATTTTTAACAATTAAAACAGCTACACAAAACTAACACAAGAGGGAGCCATTCCTTTCTAATCCTAAACTGGAAGCTGAAAGGAGTTTTTTTTTCTTCATCTTTTATGTAGTTTTATGAAACTGCAGCTAATAGATTAGCAGAAAAAACTAACACAGCTTTGAAACAGCAATAAAAGACGGGCAGACTGCCAGGCAAACATGCACAGTGCAAATTAATCACACCGTAAATGTCAAATTACTTTTTACGTTTGATTTGTGCCCACTTGTTTTCAGAACCTTCAACAAAGTGCTTTCAAGGCCCCCCCAATGCGATGATCAGCAACTTCGCCATGCTGCGTGATTATGCAACTCAGTCCCGTGTGTGAAAGGAATTTGGGAACACAAAGCCGAGCTCCAAATAAACAAAGGGACATCATTAACGCAGCCAGGACACTGGGTCGCTATTGACTCAGCAAGAGTATGAGAGCAGGGTAGGAGAACAAACGAGCCAACCAAACAATTCAGAGAGAGAGAGAAAGAAGTGAACGTGCTGGATTTTAAGTGCGTCTCAGTCACAAAGCAAAAACAACACCACATTTTGTGCTGGAAATATGGTGAACAAAATAAAAGTTGATTAGCAGCAACAGCACAAAATGCATGAGGTGTTAATGGAAAAACATAAGGAATCGGAAGCTGGGATGCAGACACAGGATCAGAAGTAGGGATAAAAAGCTGGTGCAGCTTAATTTGTTAAAGTATTTGTTCCAGTGGAAGATCACTCATCATAATGCAAAGACTATTATGAAGATATGAAAAAAATAAATTCAGCTTGTGAGAATTTATACAGCTAACATAGTCATAGTCATGTGATTTATTTGTGATTGCAAATAAATCCAGGTATGAATAGGGCTACTGTGAACCACATTATTAAGCTGTTGTTTTTGAAGTTGGGGTATGGATTAAAAATGATTTAGTATACATCGACTACATTCTGATAATAACTATTGTTTAGTTCAAAGTTGATGTGGAAAAAACAAACAAATAAAAAATAGTGCTTTGTTTAGACTTATCAGATTTAGGGTTTAATATTTTTTTCCAGTATATACAACTATCCCATTTCAATCACACCATAAAATTTAATACTTATCTTTAAGCATATTTACTTACCCACTGCAACAGCTGCTATGACCGGCGACACAAACACAGACATCATCACCCCACTTGCCACAGTTAAGTAGTGCTTACTTCCTGAGATATTGTTTTTCTTGCAACGACCATGGACCTGGAAGGTAATAAATTAGAAACAAATTGCCTCATGGAAATTTAATTTGTTCCTTGTTGTTCCCCATCTGTGCAACCACTTATCCGCATCCACTAACAAACTCTAGCAAAATACAAAAGAGGACAAACTGAAAAAGCAGTCTGAGCTTTTCTTCAACTACCACTGTTATGTAGTAAGTGTATGATAAGTTGTTGAACAACTGCTTGAATTCTTATTTTCTCGACCTTGTCAACAAATAGCTTACCTTTCGGCCCATGTAGATTGGTATACCCACTATGATGACTGGGATGGCAATGCCTGCTATAAGGGAGATGACCACAGGTGCTCCGAGCAACATGCCCACCTGCCACAGTACTTTTCGAGTTTGAGACCATGGCTTCTTCCCCCAAAATGTACATCCTGAGGGACTGAAACACACAAGACACACACACAATTCAGCTCAATTCAAACATATTCTATTAATCCCAAAAGGAAATGAAATGTTGTTGTAACTCAAGCCATCTAAGATTCTTTAGATGGCTTGACAGTACCTCCCATAGTTGTTTTTTTCTTTTATCCTGCAGACCCTACAAAGATCAATAAAATCCCTAGACTGTTTTTGCTGTTGTTTTTTCCAATATATTAGTCTTGTTCAACAGTAAATGAAAAACAAAAACATACATTTACAAAACCATGTTGATTAGTAAATTTTCCATAAAATAGGCAACCAGGATGTGCACAATCATACTGACATATCAATTTCTTCATCTCCCTTACTGGAAATATCACAAACACAGCATGCCATATTAAAGTTTTAGTCTTACGGAAACAAGTGCAATAAATCACAGCAAATAACAAAATAATAATATTGGAGATGACATCTCTCATTACTCATTCACTGTGCTTACATAGCCATTAACCATTTTTATATTTATTTGTCTCCCAGAATTATCTCAACATGAGATGTTACTTTTGGTTAAGTGTTTTTATTACAGAAAAGACCAGGTTATTAAATCTTACTAATGCCTAAAATCCAGCTTTGGTTTTATGTTGTAATCATACGTGAAGAAATTGTTAACCGACTAATGCTTTTCTGCGTAATTAAAGCAATAATTGGCTTGCAGGTTCAGGGGTGGCAACATAAAGGGCACAAACTGCACCCCAGGGCTATTTCTTGCAGTATCTAATTGTTACTCAACAGCAAAAGTCACTTTGGGGAATTATAGTGAGCTATTATTATTGTTCTCTGTTGCACTGACCTAGCAGATTCACTGTGCGGTCCTTAAGACTGCACCCTTCAGCATAACATTTACCGTACTGTAATTGCAATATAAGAGACAAACAAGTTAGAGGGAGAAGGAGAAGGGCAGGGGGATCTTTGGAAGTGTTTCTTGTTTAAAAGAATTGACACCCTAAGTCAAAGAATTGTACACTGATGAAAAGATTACACAGCACCCACACATGTTTTCTCAGTAACGCTAAAATCGACCCCACCACAACGCAAATATGTTGATGCATTAAGCAGGATGAATGATGGGAAGCTAGCAGCAGCTTCTTTCCAGGACTGAAAAATCAATTGCAAATTCAGTTTAAACCAATACAGTTTCTTTTTTTTTTCTTGCAATGATGTTGAGAGGCTTAATTTTTCATCACAAACTGGGTGTTTCCAAACACATCTTTTTGTTATGATGATGATGATGATGGTCTACATAAATTATTCTTCAAGAAAAGAATATAATCACATCATGTTCTGCTAGAGTTTGAGTTGCACTTAAGTGAAAAAGAGAGATACTATAATTACTAGAAGTGATGTTTTTGATGAATAAGTGAACTACAATAAGAAACAAATTCGATAGCTTCATTTTAAAATATGTAAATAATGTTACTGTGATAGAAACTGTGAGGTATTTATTGTAATTACTCTTCCCAGTATAGTAGAGTACCTTACAATGGCAAATTGATAGAGTCTAAAATCCCTCTCCCTATAACGCATACTTCGTAGCACTGAAGAGCTTAATTTAATGCAACAAAAGCCGGCACTTGTTGTAAATCAGAGGATTTGTGCAAGCCTATGATGTGAAACATTGTAACAGAGCGGAAGCTATATTTCAGTTATGAACTTCACTGAGCTCTCTCCGTGCATTAGATCATCTTAAACAGATTCAAATATAGTGTAAATTAGTCAGATAATAATTGTTTCGGCTGGCTTGGGAGAAAATCAGGAAATAAATAAAACATAACGTTGGATTATATCTGTCAAAAAAAAAGTATATGCAGCATTGCCCATTGTATAAAGACTCGCAAATGTGTGAAGCTACCATCAAAGCCAAGGCGCATAATAAAATGTAGTAGTGATAAAAGCAACCATCGGGCTGGTGTATTTTCCTGGGACATTTCCATTAAATTGATTCTACCTGGTATACTTTGCAAAAGAACTCAGACCCCTTGAACTTGTATACGTTTTTGTTGCGCTACAACCACAAATCTTAATGCATTTTATTTATTTGGATTTTATGTGATAGACCGACAGAAAGTAGTGTATAACTAAGAAAGATAAATCCAGTACACGTATTGTACAAAGACCTTAGTGCAGTCAACTGGCACCAGATGTCCTCTAAAAAACATAGTGAGTCAATATAGAGTTCATCTGAACACCAGAGCAAATGAGGTCTTCTATCCACTCGGGGGTGGGGGGAGTTTTTAACATTTCAACTGATACAATATTCTGTATACGTACAGTAAATTATGGACAGGTAACAAAAATTCTTACATCTGCTTCTTGGACTGCAACTGTCAAGCTCTGGTAGGAATTGTATGATGTAAATATTCTCACCAGAGGGGGATTTCAGTGTTTAAAGACTCACTGAAATCAGCTGTGCACGTGATAATTTGTTGTGCTAGACTTACGATACGCTGCAAGTGGTTCCCCATATTGAGACAACACGGTAAGACTGCGAGCAGGAATACCTGAGGTAGTGCACATCAGTGATCTCCTGCATACACAGCCAGCAGAACTGACAGGCACACACAGTGCAGTTCATGCGGTTACAGCTGCCATCATTAGTCTTCATGATGTAGGCGCCACAGCGAGGACATGCCTTTATCTCCTCTGCGTCTGGAACAGAATAAATACGGACAACAAGAACTTGATACAGCTACTTTCTGACCACAAACAGATTCACTTTGTATCTTTTTCTACTGATAAAGCAAATAGCAAATTTAAGAAAAAGCCATTTATGTAATTGCCTATGCTATAGTGCATATTTATTTTGTAGTGGAAACAAGTCTGTTAATTACAGTGGCCTTCAACTTTATGACACTACAGGTGTATAACATTTAGAAATAAATTATATTTTACAAGTTGTTTGTTATCTATTTATATCAGGCAGCTTCAAAACATGTGCTCCCTTTTTAATATAAGTACTCAGCCTGGGACTATTTTGTCTCGTTTGGTTTTCCAGAGACATTTCCAATCACCCCACAGTACTGGAATTGGTTTTTATTTATTTACTTTAAGGTTTTTTGAATAGTGACGCATCAAAAACTTCTGTCTTGGTTTTACTGAATTTTGGAGCTGAGTTAAACAAAGCTGATTATGGTGTCCTGATTGATCAATTGGAAAACTGGGTGGGGTGAACTGGTTCTGGTCTTACATGGCAAGCTGGGACTATTTTGTCTCATTTGGTTTTCCCCAAGGCACCATTCTGATGGTCCTTTCTTTCAACATTTAAATGATCCCATTAGCTCAGAATGGATTATCTTATGATCTTCTACGACGCATATGAAGATGATGTACGACTTTATACTGTGACACCTGAACATAATCTACAACAGTAGTTACCAAATAAGTGTGTCTAAAATGTCCATGAGTCCATGGGTCTGATGTTGTTTTCAATCTACAGTCAGAAAACATAGAAATGTGGAAAAAGAACCACAATTAAATTTGTTTGGTCAACATTTGAAGCTTTTCCCTCATCATTGCCAGAGCAACCGATAATTGAAGAGGGCACATCCTAACTTTAAATTCTTGCCACCCTTTCTAAACCAAGGACTCAACAGTAAATTTGTTTCCAAGCTTACCTCCTCCAGTTTCTTCGTTGAAGACATACATTGCAGAGGCATCATTTCCACCTGAAGCGTGGCGGGCACGCTGACGCCGCGCCTGGTCGCACGTCTGGTTGGGGTGCCACAGCTGTCGACAGTGGTAGCAGAACTCCGTGTCGCATCCCTCACGGCCGCAGCTCAGCTTGGGACACTCTGCACAGCCGTAAGCTATGACCGCATAACTATAATTCAGAAAGGGACGCAATTTAATGCCGACTCTACATGCCTCATTTTGTTGCCCTAACGTGTTGATGTTAAGTTGAAAGACTCAAAGAAGTTGTGGAGGAATTTGCTGTTTTATGAGAAGACAAATAAAAGAGTATGTGATCATGTATCAAATGCTGGGGGATGAGAGCAATTTGAAAGCCAGACGTTTTTTTTTATCCTGCTGGCATTTTCAGCTCTGTGATGTTTTCCAGTTTGACTGAATCAAACAAGTTGGAGGCCACACACTCCTGCAATGATCCTACTTTGGTATCAAACTCAATCTGAATCTTAGCTGCATGCATAAAATATATCCAGATATCACAGTCTTCAAACAAACCAGCAGTTTTGGGATTACCTGAATCTAAGAGCAATCTTTTATGCGATGCCATGCAAGGATGTTGAATGAAGTGAAAATCAATCAACCAGCTCATCAGTGTGTTTAAGAAAACACAGAATCCATCTAAATTAAGCATAACACATCTGTAATAGCAGTTGTACCTTACATGCCATGGCAGCAATAAATTAAGAAATCCATCTGAGAATATCAATCAATCAATTTATTATTTTATTTATTTATTTTATCTTGTCATATTTTCAATATGTAGAGCATTGGATGTCTGAAAAACACAGATTCAGGTGGAGATAGTTTCATAGCAACTCAAGGGACAGATGGAGTTAATTTCCAGGGGAGTACATGAAACATGATCTTGATCAGTAACAACAATAATTGCATATTGTCTCAAGCCAAAAAGAAACTGTTTGAACAAAGCTGATGGTGAACAGCTGTATAAGAGTGAGTGAGGTAGTTGAGGATTTGCACATCTTAAAAGATGCAAAAAGTTTTTAAAAATGAAGGTTTAGTTCATAGGAAAAATATATGTATAGATATGTATGTCAATGTTTTGATAAATTCGTGATTTCTGTGAGGTGGTAATCACAAAACCAACTAAAGCAGAATCAGGCTTTCAACAAAAAAATCTGCACAAACAAAAATAAATTGCTAAAACATGGATCGTAGGTCATAAAATCTACTTAAAACTGAACTATAAATCACTATTCTTTATATTTATATCATCCTTAATATTCAGTGAGTTGGGCAGATTTTTCTTTTTCTGATTATTTCTGCCATCATGGTTTCTTCTGGTATTTAAAAATGTTCTGTATGTACTGTATATCTATATTTTTCCTAGATGTGTACTTATACAGATAAATAATGAAATAATGCTCTTTTCGTTCTTACTAAATGTCTATTATTCTGTCAAACAATGTGAATATGTTCACTTTATGCAATACCGAAATTGCCTGTTTCACTTTTTCTTTAGGCATTCTTTAAATAGCAGCCTGTCAATGTGACATATTTTCCTGTAGCACGGGCTGCCTCAAGCTGTCATTATGTGTGGAAACCCCACTGTGTAGATCCATTGTTTGTGACTGAAAGATTTATAGAGCTTCAGGCGGATTAACCTGAAAAATGATGAAGCATATACAGTGGTATGAATATAATCCAAAAGATTTTTAATGTTCAGTGGGAAACATTGGAGGACCTGGAAAATGCTGGGAACCTAATTTGTAAAAGTACTTCATAATAAAATTGGGGTGCTAAAGAGCAAAACATAAAATATAAATACATTGTGAGACGCTAATAAACAGTGATATATTGTAACCAGTGTTTTTGTATAAAAATACTTTTTTCTGTTGTGTTTTATATGTGGTTTATAATGGCATCACATGCTTTAGGCTCATTGATTATTTTTCTCCATTCATTCATCAGGCACTGAGGCCTGTGGTAGTCCTGAGCCCAAGTGCTTCTGTGCATCTGACCACAAATGTCTACTGTACACAGGAGCAGAGCATGCAACATACTCCTGAGTAGGGACATATCTTGGTACCCATCTATTCTTATTAAGGCTGCACAGCAATAGATCAGTGTCAGTGATTCCTTCAAACAAAAGATAAGAGTTAAATCAGATCGACTAGTGATGCGCTCTGTTAACTATGTCCTCACTGAGGTAAGAAATATCCAAACAACAATTCCTCTCTGCCTGAAGTTTTCGGTGAGCTTCATGCCTCCTATGGGAGCCAAGGTAGAATATTTATAGAACTTTGATCAGAGTTGTTAATGGAGTGGTGTCAAAATAATTCTAGCAGTTTTTGTTTTAGGTTCCCCACATGGACTATTTTGAGCTTTATGGCTATATCAGGACAAGAAAATTATAACAAATCACATTCACAAACAAACTTCTACTTCTTTGCCATTTCCGAATTCTACATACAGAAATATAAGAAAAAAACTGATTGCTGAGTTTCAGCTGTTTAGTTAATGAATCACGACAAAACAGAATTATGTGGTTGGCTTCCAGTCCAGGTGTGGTTAAGGTCAATGCCATTTTTTGTTTTTGTTTTTCTCGTGGTGTGCACTTGGTTGTTTTTCACAGAGTTATGCATTGTGGAATTATTGATGTGATGATCGTCAGGCCTCTGCTCTCACCTGCAGTCAGGTGCCGGGCACCAGCGTGTATCTGGGTCAGCGGCCAAAAAACGCCTCAACTGGAACTCCTCAAATCTCTCCAGCAGTGCCCGGTCATCCAGGATGGCGCGGACATCCAGCGGTGCCAGCGCTTCAGGGCACTGCGGGCACGCGATGCTCACCCTGCTCTCTGATATCTCGATACGCAGGTACTGGCGAAGGCAGTCGGAGCACGCCCGATGCGAACAGGAGCTGAGGCGCGGGAAGTTGAAGCGCGGCTGGCTGAGCAGGCACAGCGGACACTCCTCCAGGTGTTCATCCAGCAGCTGCTCCTGGCTGGACGAGGACAGGGAAAGGACGCCAGTGGAGCCGCTGCTGGCCCCACCCTCACAAGCTTCTGTGGCGGTGCTGGTCTTTCCCACCTCTGCTGCAGTTGGCAAACTTGATTCTTCTGCTCCCTCTGCTCCAGAAGCTCCTGATTTTCCAGCATCTACTGCTGTGAGGCTGATGTCCTGAGAAAAGGATAAAGAGTATTACCTACAAATCTTACCATGCGTTCCAAAGACAGTATACTTATTGTTTGTGCTGCTACTGAGTGCATGTTCAGTTTATTGTTGCTTGGCAACATAATTTCTAGAAATGACCAACTAATTACTAGTATAGGGATCTGTTTTGGCAGTTGCCCTTGGACACTATCCATGGTCAGCACCAGAAAATGGATGAGGTCACTGATGGACCAGTAAACAAAACAAACATCCTAATTGGTTTGAGAATTACCTGGATGAGAATGAAATAAACCTCATGATAAATCCAAAGATTCGATCTCTACAGTAGACTTTAAACATCTTCCTTACAGTGATTTGCAGAATTACTCTTATACTTAGCACTTTTTCAAATGTTGTCAATATAACTTGGACATTTTATATGTCAGATGAACACATAGGATAGCATAACTGTGAAATGGAAGGACATTTTTTACAACTAAAGACCTAAATTAGAAGATATTTTAAAAAATATGAAGAAGATGCATTTGAACAAAAAGCAAAAATGTGTTCCCGGCTTAAATAGATATCTATTAATGCCACAAACATTTTTCACATGCTTCAGCCTCACCTGCTCTGGATGCGTGCTCGGAGTCAGAGTTATAGGCACCTCTTCTCTCGGCCGGGGCTCCACAGACCTCTCAGGCTTCGGCTCCGATTTGGGCTTGCGGCTGAAAAAGTTGAGGAAGCTCAAAGGCCTAGTCTGTTGCTTGGGCCTCTTCATGTTTCGGGCCTTGAGCGGGAGCGGGAGCAGCAGCGGCCGAGGATGGCAGACCTACAACCATGAGCAGGATGCGGGATGTGAAAGCGGCAGCGGGATGTTTAATCTGCGTGTGGGCGGATGAGCAGTGAGAGCCCTCACGGATCAGAGTCTTGGAGCTGGACAGCTATTTTGCTATTTGAGCGAAGAGGAGTGGGAGAGATGGAGAACGAGACGCTGAAGAGGAGGCAATCCCTGCCTGAGGGGGACATCGCTAATTTGGTGCTGTTTCAGAGGGCTGATCATGTGGTTTATGTTTCCTCCTCTGCTTCCTCCTGAACTGAAATTCACATGGTTAAAATTAGCCCTCAACTGTCCACCACCTCGAGCTGAGGTCTTCTTTGGAGCATCAACAGTCCTTTTCCCTGCAGAAAGAAAAAATAAAACTAGCATGAAAACTAATCTCAAGTGAGAGCATCATCTGCACAACATATCACATTTTAGTATCACTGAGTTAATTTAGAATTAAAAAACATCACAAACTGTCACATTTCTTAAGTTTAAGCAATTTTATACTCATTCTATATTGCTCAAGTCCTTTTTTAAGACTTTCACAGTCTGTACTGCAAGTTGTTTATGTATATTGATTTATACTATTGAAACTAATGGGCAACGGTAGTGCAAACCACCATCACATTCTAAAACATTTAGAACTGATATTGATCTAAACCACAATATGAAACAAAAGTCATCCAAAAGAACGCCTAAGAAACACAAAGGCAAACGATGCAAAGCCAGGTGGCTTGTCAGCCAAAACATCAACTGCACATTGTGAAGCTGGACTAAACTAGTCATTACTGACCAGAACAAATCCGAAGGCTGTAAATCAGAAGAGCTTTCAACAAAGATGTTACATCTACTCTGCAGAAGGATAGGCTGAAAGTGAATCCAAGGGACTCTCAATACGATGTGTTTGCTTCACAAAACCATCCCAGAAGGTCTCCATGGAAAAAAATGTGACCACAGTGATATTTTTATTCTCACCAAAACTCTAAAGCTCTTGGCCTCGGTGACTGATTATAAAGAACATAGCAAGGTCACAGTTTCCAATTTTCTGTCACATCAATTCTGCTCTTTAAAAGACACTTTGACGAGATGCCAAAGAAACTGCAGGAATAATCAGAATTTTCCTCTGCTACATGGAGAACAGATTGCCATAGAGCTCCACTTGTTGCTGTGGGCTGTTGGTCAACAAAATCAAGGAAGGATACAACCCTTTTTCTTTAAAGCTGCAGACTGATAAATATCTGAATATAAGTCATAGCAGGTAGTATAATTAATTACCCAGCTAATGTATGGAATGCTCATCAGAGATACAGCACACTTTGGGTGTCGGAAAGTGCATTTATTGCCTTTAGTAGTCAAGTTGAGGCCTAACTAGTCAACAAATAGCCCGTGGGATAGCAATAGAGAAAAATACCAGAAAAGTCTGCAATTCAAGCTGAAGTACTTGTTTTTGGGATCACCACACTATGATCTTCCCATCATTATGTCTCAAGACTTGCGAAATAAGGTCACAGCCAATGAGACACACAGAGCAGACGGACAAGAGCTGTGACCGGCTGACAGAGAGCACTGAGAGACGACAAAGCAGAGACAAGGCAGCAGAGCTGGCCAAGAAAACTCACTCTCTCCATCAGGCAGCAGTGGGCTTTTATAATCAGGCTCAAAGAGCAAAGAGAGAATGATGTAATTCACAAAACTCTGGACCAATTAAAATGGCTGTCGCCATGGCACCGCGCTGAACCGGACAATGGAATAAGCCATGAAATCTGAGATAATTAAAGGTTATCATCTATTTCAAGGTCTATTATGTCATGTTGTGTGAATCTGTAATTGCGGTAAAGTACAAATCTTGTATCTTCAACGGAAAAAAGTTTTACATCAAAACTTTTCGGAACGCTGTTGCTTTATATGCGTTCCAATGTTTAACTGTGATACTGAATGCGACTGAGATTAGATATGTATTTCTGTAGCAGTGCTGTGGATAAGCTAAAAATCACCATGAACAGCAGGCTCTTCCTGGATATATATATATATATATATATATATATATATATATATATATATATATATATATATATATATATATATATATAATTTTGAGTTGAAGACTATGCTCCCTTAAAGTTGGCCCCATGAACAGATGGTTAGTGCCGATATTTTAGATGCATGTTTTTCCGGCGTCTGGAAATACTATCTGACCAGTCGCCACACATCAACAACAAATGATGAACCAGGAAGAGCACCAGAGCGCAGTTCTGTTAACCCATTGTGAATATGTTTCTGGGTTTATATTATTAATATTACTATAATTTTAATCTTATAAATATTTGATCAGCAATGTTTTCTGTTGTATCTATGCGCCCTTCTCGGCAAAGTTGTGTCAGACGCATTTTGCACATGCAAAAAGCAAGTGAGTAATTACTTAATGGTATGTAAACAAGCAAATTTGAACCATAGTCATTTGAGAAATGTCTGATGCTGAATACAAAATGTGTCAACATGCACTGGAAGTCAGATCTTTTCAAATACTTAATCAATTTTAACTTTTACTAAGAACTGTAAGTGCATGTTGTAAATGATATTCATCATCTCTCAAGATCAAATCACTATATTCAGAAAATATTATTATCTATTTTTTTGCATTTTAGGATCAGGTTTTAACTCTAGCCAGGTCACTGCTGCCATGATCATTTTCCAGGTATCGATGCAATTTCTCAAAGTGTTATTAAGAAGATGACGGGGTAGAACGAGCAAGCAGATATAAGATTTATCTATTTATTTCGAACAGACAATAAAAAGTAAAAAACAAAATAAAAAATCTCTGCTTTCTGTGAGCCATTCCTCAGACAGCTGAGGGAAGCAGAAACAGGGGAGCAGAGCCGAACTGCGGATAAATGGTTTTCCTTTACCTTGAATGGTTAGGAACTCTTCCTACATCTGTTTAGATAATCACACATAGTGCTCTGCAAGCAAGTCTCTGCACTTCAGTGCAAATATATTCCAGGTTTTAGAATCTAGAATGTTTCCTAAGGTTTTGTTTGGGGAGGGCACTCACCACATTCCTTCATCTCTTATTCTCAGAACATCTGTGGCACAAAAACTTTTCTAATTAATGTTTTCCGAAACATAATAGTATGTTAGCTGTGCCTAAACCTATAATATTTTGAACATAAATCAAACATGTTGGGGCCCAGAATCATGTTGAGTTACTCTCGTAGAGGGAGACACAGACATAATGGGTTTTCCTGCTCCAGATGTTCTTTTAGCCCCAATACTTTTAGAAGTTTTTCTGTTTCTCTCATTAATGTTACTCTCAGCAAGAATTGCAGTATTACTTGGGGGCGGCGGTTGGATAAAAAGAAGAAGAAAAGCAAAACAAAAAATTAAAAAAACATTGATTGCCACGCTTACTATATAATTGCAATCTGTTGCTCCACATTTCTCTCAGCAGTCGTGACTGGGAGTGTTACAGAGACAATAAGGACCACAAACGTCAACGCCAAAACTCTTTATGCTTTTCCATGTTTACTATGTTTCCATCGTATGCTGAAAAATATGTTTTAAAAGTGCCAAAGGCTTTTCTTTAAATTAGCAAGTACATGAAATTTACTCGCTTTTAAAGTAAATTATCAGCAAATAATTTACTTTACTTACTGATATTCAGTTTTGAGATTCATTTGGACATACTTTAAAAAGTCATTCTGGGCCAATTTTCTGGGGTAGAATTCTCCTTTAATGGAAACATTTTCTTTACCTGTTCCTGATGTTGCTTGGATTGAAGGCTTTGTTATCCAACGTTAGAGACATATGAAGAGAAAAGAGGAAAAAGAAAGAAAGATAACTCCTGGTAAATACACTGATTAAGATTCAAATAAATCTAAGCTCATAATGCATTCACAGATCAAGATTTCTGCAGGTTTTGACTGCATTGTAATGACCAATTCAGTTTGTAAGTCGGTTGATTTAGTGGATTCTACTAACCTCTTTTTTCTGCCTTCTCTAGTTGATTTCTGTCGAACAAACCTGACTCAGAGGTGCCTAATCATCGACAGTTTATGTTTTGTGCTACCTTTGCTTGTTTCAGCAGCTAAATTCATAGTTTACTTACTTTTCATTAAAACAGGCTAAATTCATAACTGCCACAATGTAACTTATATTTTACTTCCTGCGTGTTGAAGCAGTTTGTAATTTTTATTTTTAAAGGTGCTCTACAAAGAAACGTTTTACTTATTCACATCATTACACAACATAAAAGAGCAGTTTGGATTCTTACTGTATTTTTGGATATGACTCAGTATGTCGATTCAGAACAGGCAGCACAGAATTGGAGATGATTCATCAGAAAACATTACAGGCAAAAATAAATAAATAAATAAATAAAAACAACTTTCTTTTAACACAAGAGAGACAATGCCTTTGGGGAAGTGGAACCAGCCATCGGTGGTGGAAGAACTGAACGTTCCATTAAAATCACCTGATTGACATCTAATGCAGCTGCAAGTCACTCGCTAAGGAAAGACTAAAGGCTCAAAAAAGACAGAAGGAGTAAAAGTGAAGCATTATTTAAAAAGAACTCCACTGTTTTATTTATTTTTTTCCTCAAATCTGTTCTAATCGTAAAGCTTCTCATGCCTTTACTACTTTTAAGAATTGGATTGGATTGAATTGATTCAAAGCAAAAGAACACAGACTACGGTAATTTAAAACAATATATTGAAGAAATGCAAGAGCGTGAAACACCTGCATCTGTGTAAGCAGAATGCCATTGTAGGTCATGCATAATGTAACATGCTTACAGCAAAATTCTCATAGGGGTTTGTGGAAATAATGTCTTTAAATTGCACAACTCTGAATACTAAATGCACAGAACATATGTCATTGCAAGTGTTGTAAAAGGACAATGACATAAGGGATTGTTACACAATCTGAATTCTGCCCCAAAGCTATTTAGAAATCCCTGCCACCCTCTCAAAGGGGGAAGAAACTGTTTTCTGGCTTTTTTCTTGACCTCCTCTCTTTACAGCAGTTTTTTTTCTTTTCTTTCCTCCTCTTTGACACCTGTTAATGATGAAGTTGCGTTTGAATCTAAGGGCCACGTTTGCAGCCTCAGAAGAGGGAAACCCGTTGGCATTTAAAAATATCTGTGTGCTGGACAGATGCCCACAGCAGCAATGCGGGTTTTAGAAGCATGAGAATGACCTCAGCCTACACACACCCGCACACGCACGCCGCACACACACCTACACACACTGATGCTTTCAGAGGAATTCCTGACCAAAACACACAGCTCCACTCTGAAAGCCTGTAGTTATATGTTGCCTTACAAGCTATTAAGTAACCACTTTATGAAATTATGTTTAAATACTGCCTATTATTAAAAGGTGTTTTGAATTATGAAAATGTACAAAAAGGGCGTCAGTCCTTCCAAACTTTTTGATATATTTACAATTTATGTCCAAAATTCTCTTTAATCAGGCCTATGTGAGCAAAAGGCTATACAAGACGTGCAGCTTTAGATACAATGAGTTATAGTAGCACACCGACAAAAAAATCAGCCCTTCAGAGCCTCCTCGCGTATTTCAAAGTTATTGTCATGTTTTATAAACATTTTTTGAATGATTTACGAAGGGGTTTGTCCAGCGCATCAGCGTGCTGTTGCAGGGAGTGGCATGTTTAACAGGCGATGCACAGTCGCATTCACCTCTACCTCCATTGCATCCCACATGGACTCGGCTGAAAACAACAACAAACCCACCTGATTGCGCATCCTAACGCTATCCTCCGCAGCGGGTCAAACCTAAATCATTTCCATTGCGTAAAAATTGCGTTTTCTTACCCTTTTTTTCCCCCCTCTATGCAGCGCCTCTTTCTCTTATGCAGCGTACACGATCCACAACTGGCTCCTCCCCATCCAGGAGCGAACAGTAGCACAGATACCGTCTCCTCCTCCTTACTGCCGCACAAAGAGCGGATCATGGGATGGACAAAGCTGCAGAGCCGAGGGGGCAAAAGGGGGCGGGTACGGTGGTCAGCCCGAGAAGGAGAGGGGTCTTCGAGCCAATCTAAGCGGTGGCAACCCGGTGGCTTTTGCACACTGCAGTGACAGCAGCCTGAAAAGTGACGCAGAATCCTAGGATCCCCTATTTATAATTCCCACACCAGCTCCATAACAAAACACTCTGAACCCCACAGTGTGCCTGCTATTCCAAAAATAGCATCCGCATTGCTGAAGTTTCAACACCCCTTGAACCTTTTCACATTTTGTTTCATTACTGCCAACTTTTCAAATTGTATCTTAGAGAGGCTAACACAGAGTACTGCACAGCACAGTTGTGAGGTGAAAGGAAAAAATATGGTTTTATTAAAATAAATATATAAATAAAAATTTAAAAACAAAGCCATACTCGATGTGGCATTTATCCAACTGAGGCAAAAAAAACATGCCTACACTTAGTCAGAAGCATAAGCAAAGTGAGCTGCTGCTTCTGGCCCACAGGCTAGCAGAGGGACCTCAAGATAACTTCTCATTTTACAGAATGTATATCTCCAAGACCTCTCACTCTTCCTCCATGTTTCACACATCAAAATAGCATTATATAGGCTCTTATAAGCTGGTTTATGTGGTTATGCCTGTCATTTAAGTTCCTCTTACTGGTAGGTTACCAGTAAGGGGATGTTAATGACACTGAGAATTTGAAGAAACAGCCTCGTTACAAATTCTGATAAACCTTCACTTTGTTATCCTTGAGTTGTTCAAACCAGACCAGATTTAGTCAGCATTTGATCATTTTGCAGTTGAAGATGTGTTTAAAGTTCTTGCAGTGTTCTACTTTCACCCCACTTCAAGTCTCGTTGATAAGCTGTTGTTCAGTTTTATCTGCAGTATTTGTCTCTGACCTATCACAGATAACAGTGTAATGCTATCTATAGTAAGAGTGCTTTAGTACCAACAGCAAAGTAGTAATGTTACAAATGAACTCCAAGTCATTAGCCATGGTATGTTTGTATTAAATTATTTTGTATTGTTGAACAGTTTTCAAAGAAGTTAAAAATAAAAAAGGCCTACTGCCTTGTTCTTCAGATAGTTTGTTAATTAATATAATTACCAGACTAATTTCAAAGTGATTTAATCCAGACCTAATTTAATTTGAGAATGTATTTGCTTATTTTGAAAATTATAAACGAACAATTTCAAAAGTGACTTTACAGATCTATTTTCACAGTAATTATTTCCACGACTAAAGGCATCTTTGCAAGACCTTTTTAACATTAATTGCATAACTTAAGTCATTGATATGCTGCTCTTTAATAGGTTTAAATATAATTAAATCCATAATGTGTTTATATTTTTAAGATTTCCATACCCGATGTGTGCTATATATTATATCATTCACATAATCCCCTAACCTCATTTGACCAAAATATTAACATTAGTTAACAGATGTTGAGAGAAAGCCGTCGGAAATGTTTTTAGAATCGGAAAGAAAATGTTGATGCACAATAGTCAAGATTCATCCCGCCAGGAAAATCAAAACATCCGGTTTGAATCACAAACCTTCAAAATAAAAGACGTAACCATAGTGAACAGAGCAAATGTGAGAACGAATCTCTTGCCAGGTAAGATCAAAATCAAACTTTTTGAGCTACAAGCTATATGTGTTAAAGAGAAAGTAAGATATGGACGAGAAAAGTGAAAATTAATGAGAAAATGGGTGGAGTTGCATATTGTATAGTTACCAGTATACCAGACTATAGTTATTCTATTGGCCATTCTATTTGGCTATAGCCAAATGACTGAGGTAAAAGCATAATCATGTTAGAATGACCTAGTCAAAGTGCAGACTAAGGTACAATTAGACTAATTAGTTCAATGTTTCTATACAACCTGGTCCTTGTTTTACAAATAAAGTGTACAAATATTAGATTCCAATTGTGTAAAGTTGGTAGGGATCTTTCAAGACAAGAACATTGAGTGCTGTAATTGCAGTTAAAGGTAGTTTTCTAAAGGTTTTGACTCAGGGAGGATAAATACCATGTTCTACAAATGTTCAGTAGTAGAATATTTTAAAAATCACATATTTTACACATATTCTACATTAAACACATCACCCCCAAAGTGAAACATTGTGGTGGCTGCATCATGCCGTAAAGGAACACATGCAAATATTATTAATATTGCTAATTGTAATGAGAAAATATAAAAAGGTTTGAGGCAAATGAATGCACATAAAATGCACTCTAAATTTGAAGATGGGTGATTTGGATTAAGGGTGTTAAATGTATGTAAGTAGAATTATGAAATTTTTGTCTGTAACTAATGACTTACACTAATAGATTTACCCTCTTATTTTTTTACGTTAGTAGAAGGTACAAAAATTACTATTTTAGGTTAAGGACAGAAGGATAAACAAAAAATATATATATCAAAGGTAAATGTTGGGCAAATTAGAATAATAGTTTTCTACCATTTCCCCCAAATATACCGAGGAAAATCACCACCAAAGCAATTAAACAGCATCTAAAATACAAAGTACCACAAAGTTTGAGTGTTGAGTAAAAGAAAGCCGACTTGTTTTTACTCTGAAAGGCAAAACCCGGAAGTACTGTATTAGTTGTTGTTACCGTTGGCTTACAGGCGAGTCAGAAAATCAATTAAGTTATGAAAAATACCATTAATTGCCTTTCTTTGTCACCGCAGCCCATGAAAAAATGGCGGATCTACAGATGTCGGGTGTTTGAGGAAATATTCTTCTCGTCTAATGAACAATTTACCGCAGATAAAAACCTTTCCCCTCGACTGGAATATTTACCGTATCTAGGTAAGTTAGCTTGATGGCTAACCAGTGAAGTTGACATTGGCTATTCGGCTAACTATGTTTTTCTGCTGCTGAAATATTCACTAAAGATGGTTCTTGTTACTCATTACTGCACAATAACGAGGACACTTTTAATTTTAGCTTCTCATTGGACTGCTTAACAGCGGACAGTGGAACGTTGCTGACATTTCTTTTCATGTTTACATTGTGCAATTGTGTCCTGCAGTAAATAAAGGCATTTCAGCTTTGTTTTACCGCCTGGCACATGATTTTTCATGCTGTGTTACAATTCCAGAGCGAATCTGTTAGCCATTTTTGCTGTAGCATCTTAATGGCTTTTGTTTACGCTCTGCACATGCTCCACATGGAAATGAGAATGCGCCCTGCAGTGGTTTATACCCTTTTTTCATCTGTTATGTTTCAGCTTTGTTCATTGTAACGTGGTAACATAAACTACGGGGGGGGGGGGACTACTCTGACATTAAATTGCCTTCCCAAATCAAGACTATGTGATCACTAAATTGCACTAATCGTAGACTCTTGAGACCAGGCAAGAAAGACCATGATGTTTATTGTTCTCGACATACACTTGTATATATTGATATATCTTTAAGTCAAAATTGTTCCGGTGAGGTCATTCTTATGCCTAGAAATATCACTGTGTTTACGTTTTGTAAACAGAACTAGAATGTCAATTTTATTTAGTGAAGTTTATAAATTACTGGTCCTAAGATAAAAAAAAAAAATCTTTTTTTTCTCAGGTTCCAATGTAAATGAAAATCTATCCCTCCATTAAAGGGCAATTTGGAATTACCAATTACTGTTACAGATTACAGATTATAGAGGCAACTGTTGTACTGGGTGTAGTGTGAGCAAAATGGACTTAAAAGTATCTTGTGGTTTTTTTAAAGCATTTATTATAAATAAGAATAAAAAAAGTAGTTCTTCGCAATAGCTTGTATGGCTGGGACAAGAACAAAAATCAACAATCAGGTACATCAGGACACCAAATAAATTTAGTAGTGCAGTTTATTTGTTCACCACATATAACACTGTAGACTGTATTTAATTATAGTTTTAAATATATAGTTTTATTCCTGCTCCCATTGAGTGAAGAGTGTAATATATATAATATTGTGTATATAATTTTTTTTTTCAGTAGCTTTTTCTATTAGGTCAGGAAACCTTACAGACTTTATTGTTGTTCCCTTAAATATCATGATGAACTGTGTGATAGTTCCTCATTCCTGCCTGGTGGAAGCTAATCGTCTTCCCTGATCTGAAGTATTACGCAGGTTTTATTCCAGACTCACAGTGTGTTCAATTCCATATATCTTCAAATCAGCTTTGCTCCCCTCCATCCCCCAAACCTCAACTCCCACTGAAGATATTTATGTCCACAGCATGATGTTGCTCCCACCGTATCTCACAGTGAGGGATGTTGTGCTCATGGTTGTATGCAGTGTGAGTTTTCTTCAGCACATAGTGCTTTGCATGCTGGCCACATCAGCAAGGAGGTTTTCTGACCAGAAAACGTCCTTCTAGATTGTTGCAAAATTTAACCAGGACCTCATATGTCTTACTTCAAACAATGACTTTCATCTTCATACTTTTCCACAAAAGGGTGGAAAAGTGGCCAGATTTGTGGAGTGCATGAAAGTCCTGCAGACAGCTCCTCTCTGACTTGAGCTGAAGATCTCTGCAGCTCCTCCAGAGACACCATGGGCCTCTTGTCAGATTAATGCTCTCCTTCACCCCAGTTTGATTAGACTGCTATGTCTTGGTAGATTTGCAGTTGTGCCATTTTTTTTTTCATTTTAGAATAATGGATTGAACTCTGTGAGATGTTAAATGTTTTGTATATCGCTGTATACATTGACCCTGCTTTAAACTTCTCCACTACTTTCTGCTTGACCTGTCTGGTGTGTGTCTTGGTCTTCATGACGCTGCTTGTTCACTAAAATTATCAAGCAAACATTGGAGGCCTTCAAAAAATAGTTTATACTAAGAATAAATTATACATAGTTGGACTTAGTTGGAAGTAATTAAGTGACTTCTAAAGGCATTTTTATTTGTACAGAAAAAAAAAAACTGTGAAAGTTGTTAAGTTATGCACCATTACGTGTTGGTCTATCCCTTTTGAATAAACCATAGTTTGTCGTAGCAAGACAACATATGAAAAGGTTAGGGGGTACGGATACTTATTCAAAGCACTGTACGTACAGTACAGCCCATTCAGTTTTGAGACATGAGATGGCTTTTGTTTGTGTAGCTCTGGGTAATAATGTGTGCGGTGTGCAGCCATTATGATCTGTTTTTTGGGGAGAGGGGGGTTACATTGAACTCACCACATTGGAAGAATCTGGCTCGTTTTGGAGGATTTAAAAAAAGTTGTTTGGAAATTTTTAAGTTCTGGACACAGTTTTTTTCACATTTCACTCAAATTGTTACTCCCTAAAGGAGAACTCCCTACTGTAACGAGGGTAGTTCACTCGTTTATCAGGATAATGTGCCCACTAGGGCTACACAGTATGTCACAAACTTATTGTTATTGCAGTGTTAATGTACATCTCCGGCATATTGCGAAGAATCGTCTGGACTGTAATAATCATTAGCTAATTATGTAAGTACCATGCCTTCCTGCTCGCCATGACTGTAGCATAATTGAGAGCATTTGATCATGCAGAATAAAAAGTCCAAGTTTACTTGTGAGTGGCTTGACCTTCAAAGCCTATTTAAGACATTGACTAGGCCTTTAAATTGTTAAGATTTCAGTCCAGTTAAGCATCTGTCATTTATAGAAGCTGCTGCAAATGTGTGGGTGCCTGATAGGACCGCAGACCTTAAGAGAGGAGCTCGGATGTTAGGTGCATGCGCACAATGATATGGCTGATTGGGGAATTAGATACTTTCAAAATATTTTATCCGAACAGATGACAATGAGCTGATGGTTGTGGAAGTCTGGAAGAAGACGCTGGACAGAAGAGAGAGGCTGACCGGAAGATGCCAAGAAAAAAACAGCAGAATCCACAGCCAGTCAAGTGTAGGTGCTCTATGGATCTTCTTAAAGTTGACTGTTATTGTTGTTTTTACATAAGTCATAAACAACAGAACCATCATTTGAAACAGTTTCTATTCTCGATCCATGTCTTCACATCAAATTGACTCGAAGATCAGCTGTTCAGTTATAACTGGGCTGTTCTCAAACTTATTTAAAAACGACTTCAGAAAGGATTTTAGAAGATGTAAGGTTTTGCTCTTTTTGTTTTGTGTTTTATCATTTTTGTAGTTTGATGTGAAATTAAAATATGACTACATTATTGATCTGTATTTTGAAGATGTACCCGATGTATTTGATGCATTCTTCATAAACTCAATATGCCCCTGACATATTGAGGTTTTTTTTTTTAGATTAAGGACTTTTGTGTATTGTTCATACTCTTTGCACTGCGTTTTTAGTATTAGGAGAGGACTTGGTATTTCCATACGTGATTTAGTAAAGTAAAAACAATATAATCCAAACTCCCTGGTCGCCTCTTGTGCTCTCTTTTCTTCAGTTCACCCAAAAGTTTGACGTCGGATTTAGTTCAGGGAACTTACTTTTTATGTCCGGTGAACAGTTTGTGTTTAGTTTGGGGAGTTTTCTGGATCATTATCTTGGTGAAAGGTCCATTGAAAACTGGTTTTTGATTTCCTGGCAGAGACAAACGCACGCCAACGCTCTCAGGACCTTTCGAAAAGAAATCGGCCTAGAAGGGAAAGTATATTCTTTTAGCCCCACCTATGGATCTGTTTTACCCTTCAAACTGTTGCCCTTGGAAATTTGATATGTTTACCTGGCTTTAGTTGTTTTGATAAATCTCATAGTCTGTAATCCCTCAACAGGTTTAGTTACGTTTTTCAGTTGCAAAAGTCTGTTAGTGTGAAGTCAGTCTTTCCAAAATCTGTAAAGTCTGAAAGTCATGTAGTGTGTCCCAGGCTTTAGTCTCATCTAAGTCTCAGTAGCATTTAGCAAATTACAAATATTTACATTTCGGATGGTAAAAATATGCTTTTTCTCCAAGAAGAGATGAGCAAGCTACTTGTAATTTCATGAAGCCATTTCCTGTCGTAAGAAGATTTAACACTCATCTGCCTTTCTTGAAAGCATCGTCTCTTCTCTTTCCTATTTTGAAGAGTGGCAAACAGAATTCAATGTATTATGTCACATTTAGACCCTTTGGGGGGGAAAGAAAGTCACAGATTACATTTCTCATCAACCTAAAAAAGTAAAAAGGGAACATTTCTTCAAAACTTTGCAATATTTACTAGTATTTTACAATATGTAGGTGCCAGTAATTTTGTTGACTTAAATTAGAGGTGTCGTTTTTATGGAAGAGTCGGTGTTGGATTATGAAACTGTAATAAAATCTTATAAAATTAAATTTTAAGATGTCATCTGGTGTAGTTACAATAAAAAAACAACATTCGGCCGCTGTTAACAGTTTTTGTTTACCTTAGTGTCTTTGGAGAAAACACCAAAGACTTTATGTGGACTATTTCAAATATATCGAATCATTAAATGTATGATTTATTTATTTATTTATCTATCGTTTCTGACCACAGTGGATGGTGAAGATGGTGTAGCTGCTGACGCTCC
This sequence comes from Xiphophorus couchianus, assembly GCF_001444195.1. Lineage (NCBI taxonomy): Eukaryota > Metazoa > Chordata > Actinopteri > Cyprinodontiformes > Poeciliidae > Xiphophorus > Xiphophorus couchianus. Next base: position 12,469,373 of record NC_040242.1, on the reverse strand, counting down.
TGGAAACCTTCCCCTAGATACAGACTTCCTTCTAGAACAAGACCTTGTGTTTGGTGATGCAGATCACGACAGAATTCTAGGCTTGGAAAAGTTTGCAGGTTTGTGGGACTTTTATTTGTTTATTTATTTTCTTAGAAACTCAGTTTGTGTCTTTGTTTTTAAATTCACAAACTGGTGTAAAAAACAGTAAATCTGAGTCTGGTTTTATGTTGAATTTAAACATAAGTCCAGGGTTTCTATACTGTCTGGAATATGGTGAGTTTGAATTTATTATTTTTACGGTGTGGATAAGTATGAAAAAAAAAAACTACAGACAAATATTTGTATTTCCAGAATTCATCTTCTAATATTAAAACTCAATGTATCTCTTGTCTAGAGGAAATCTGGTTTAGCTTAACACTTTCCATTGCAGTCATTTGGTGTTGAAGAAGTCTCCACCTCTTGTAAGTTTTTAGGTTGCTGCATTTTAGATTCCCAGTTACAAAAAATAATATTCAATGCTAGATAAGTCATAACAAACTTGAACGCGAGGTATGAAAATGATGAGCTAGGCTACAGCCTGCTAATGATGCTGAAGATGACTTCTGATTTAAAGCTAGTTTTTAAAATTATAACGGTCAAAATTAAACTGGATGCATTATATTTAGGGATAAAAGTTATTGATGAATGATGAGTTCATCTAAAGTTGACTGATAAACGGTTGACTAATGATCAATTGATAAGCTGCCATTTCTTTAAAAGTTTTCTTGTGTATGAAAACTGTCCTCCCATAATAGAAAGGGCTAAATTTTTCATATTGTGCTAAAAGGTGAAAAAAAATAATGTTTTAATGTCATTTGGACATCTAATTAATTGCTATGTAATTAGAAGTTCCAGTAAAGGAGTATTTCAACGTTTACCGACATTTAGTAAGGAGATTAATACATCATATAATTTATTAATGTCAGGGGGAAAGATATTGTCATATGAAGTGTTACTGTCATCTTTTGTGGTTTGAAACCCAGTTGTAAGAACAAAAGACAGCAGTTCACAGATTTCTTTCAAAGTCTTTCCACTTTTTGTCCTCTTGAACTCTGGATTCTATTTTGTCTCATCTCACAAGCTGAAAGGATTGACACACGACCAGAGTGTCTTTATTAATTTGTTAGTCACTTTGTTTTTTCTATTTGTTATGCTTTCCACCTACATCGTTGCAGTTTTTGGCGATGGTGTGTAACAGGCAGCACACATTTTGCTGCATGGTTGTTTGTCAGACTGAGTGAACTGAAAAACAAGAAAGCGAAAGAAGGAGCTGAGACACGAACATTATATAAGGGCCATAAAGACGGAACCATTACCATCAAGGACATCGTCATAAGAAGGCATTTATTCATCATCATGTGCTGCCTCTGCTCCCGCTTCTCTACCTCCATTATGGTTTCCCCATCATCATCATCATCATCATCTTCTGCCCTCATCATCATCATCATCTTCTGCCCTCATCATCATCATCATCTTCTGCCCTCATCATCATCATCATCATCATCTGCCCTCATCATCATCATCATCATCATCTGCCCTCATCATCATCATCATTATCATCATCATCAGAAGCAGCAGCCTCGCCATTGCAGTCATCATCATTATCATTAGGCCTGGTAATCATCCATGAGGGGTTTTCATGGGCCGGGATAAAAGGCCAGCTCCAGATCTCCCCTTCCTCACTTTGTGCTTCAGCATCTGGAGAGGAAGGTGGTCTCAGTCCTGCTCGTTCGGCCCTCGGGAGCTCGGCATGTCAAGGCATTGAATATTTTTTTACTCCACCATCTAGGAAAAATAGATTTTCTACCTTTCGGCTTTGTCTGTGAGTATCATTTCATTCACTAAAAGGATTTTACTGTGAAGTGAGGCTTTGTCTACCTGAAAGCTTTGTTCTTTTTTCTTTGCTACAAGTTATCACTTAAGGGACAATAAGGAAGGGAGTTTTTATGTTACAAAAATGTGATTACATTTACTTTTCCACCTCTTCTCTTTAATCTGTTTTTTAAAATCTGTTTTCTAAACTCAACATTGTCTGTGTAGCTGTGTGTGGCACAGCGCCACCCCTGTCCTGAATGCCTCCGCTGTGCACTGAAGTTTGAAATGAATTCTGTGGTCAGGTTTTAATTTGAGAAACAGCTGAGCTTGTTTGAACAGGTACATAGGAATTATCATAGCTAAGTCTTAACATAGTTAAAATGACCTGAACATATTGAAAGCTCACCGTAATGTAGTGAAAAGGAAGAGCTGGCTCATTTCACTCTATGCATCCACAGTGTTTGGTTAATATATGCACCGTCTGATTACTAAGAGTATTCCTATTCATTAGATTTTTCCTAATTTTGTCATGTTAGAACTATAAATGCATGTATGTAATATACTGGGGTTTAAATAATAGACCAACAAAAATAGTGTATAATTGTGAAGTGGAGAGAAAAAGAACACTTTTCAAAATAATGTAAAATTAAAAATCCGAAAAGTTTGGTTTGCATTGTGTTTGCCCCCTTCACTCTGCTAGCCCTGTAGAAATTCAGCTCAAACAATTAATAAACAAGTAATCTATTTTTGGTATTAATGGAGCTTTTCAATTTAGACAAATTCAAATCCAAAGACATTTCATCCCAAAGGGAAATTAAATCTCATAACACATATCATCCAAGTTTGCTTAAAGAGTTGTTGTAGTAGAACTGCACACCCAGCTTTAGTAGAAGCAGCCGAAAAAAATTGGGATGTCACTGTTAATAATAGTTGTTGTTGAAAGAACAACTATTAACTTCCATTTACATTCCAGAGACATGGCCTTTATGGAAGAGAAGTAAGAAGTCAGCAGAGGTTGTAAGAAATTAAGACGTAATCATGTTTATAGTTTTCCACTAGCCATAAAGTAAAGTGGCAGAAAGTGTTCTTAGAAAAAAATTAAACTTTTATCATGCACACAAAAGACCTTATGACTGGAAAATTGCCGTTTAGTGATGCTTTTCATTCAGTCTGATCAAGCCTGAGATGCATCCACAAGTGCAAAGCTGATAGGTGCATAACCAATAATTGTTTTAGTATTACCCATGGGAAAAGGAATTTTATTTTTAGTGTATCAAAGCAAATTGATTAAAAACCATAAAAGATAAATATTTGTTGGTGAAAAATTGAAAACCCTTTTAGAATGTCGTGCTACCTTGTGTTGATCGATCACAGAAAATCTCAGTAAAAAAACAACAGAAGTTTATGGCTCAGTAGGAGAAATTCAAGGTGTATAAGCACTACTTTATGATACCGTAGCTAGAATCATAACAAATGTGGTTTTGTACTGTCTGTTGAACTGGGAGCCACTTTTATGGAGCACTTATGCAAACAGCAGTGTTCCATAGAAAATACCTTCTTAATAAGGAATGTAAACTGAATCTAAAAGACTTTAACTGCATTGTGTTTGTTCTTCAAAATTCATCTCATAATCATGTTTTTTTTAAGCTGTGCACATTTGTGAGAGTTATATTCACTATGTGGGCTTTTAGAATGAAATACGTTTGTTTTTGTTTTACAGAAGTAGCTGCTGAGATCGGTTTCTCCGTTTGTCCTCTGGGTGATGAGGAGAGCTCTTCCTACAGCCAGCTCAGTATGGAAAGTGAAACGGACAACTCGCGCAGCACAGGTGACAACAGGAGGGAAAGCCAGAGCCGAGGGACTCAATCCGAGCCAACTTTTCCTCCCTACCTGTCCTGTAGGGGCTGCGGACAGCTCCGCGACGAACCTCTCGGCCCGGGCATGGACCTGGTTGGGCCTTACTGCCTTAGGTGTTGCAAAGCCTCCAGGGAGGCGAAAAGCTCAGACTTCTGCTCTCCTTTCGGGAGCGGCGGCGGGATTCGCTGTGGTTTGCAGATTCGTGCGGATTCCCAGCCTGATTGTGAGGGCTTGGGGAACGGGGTGGGTGACAAGGAAGAACTGTCCGCTGAGGACAGACTGCTCAAGCAGCACTCGTGCCACCTCTGTGGCTTCTCCTCTCGCTATGCCAACCACGTGAAGCGTCACATGAAGACGCACAATGGGGAGAAGCCCTTCAACTGCCCTCTGTGCACTTACGCCTCAGCCCAGCTGGTGAACCTGCAGAGACACTTGCGCATCCACACTGGGGAGAAACCCTACAAATGTGACACGTGCGCTTTTGCCTGCAGTTCCCTCGGAAACCTCAAGAGGCACCAGCGCATGCATGTGCCTAATTTGCCCCAGATGCATTCTGCAGTGGTGGGACAGGACGCCCCACCTCAACCTGTGTGTGGCCACAACAGCCTGAAGAGACCTGGGAGTGAGCAAAGACCCAATGAGGAAGTGTCTGGTGCTTCAGGTAAGACTTCCTGTAATTTTAACTACTGGACAACACAAAAAAATCAACTTAATTGAAGTTGGTTGTAACATGACTAATTAACTCTCTGTTTTTTGCAAGTTTGTTAAAACTGCTACCATATCATGTCAGCTTAACATAAACTATGAAAAAATCAAACTCCTATGGCTTCAACAAGTGGTCCTACTGCCATATGTAGCAATACACCACTTGGTCAGAAGCAATCAATTGGAGCCAGAATGAAGGGTCTTAAGGCTGTCAATCAACCATGTGTACACGCTGCTTAATGTCCTGAAGGCACAGAAACAACTTAATGTTACAGGATGTTAAAGATTAATGTTTACTCGCTGTCATCAGCGGCATTCTCGCTAGCCTGAGCGTTAACAGCAGGCTCTGACGTGGGGGAGGATCTGTAGATCTCCTGGCTCTGATTGGCTGTTTCTAATTGGAACCGGTATATTTCTGTAAATGGACCACTGGGAGGAGCCAGAGAAGCTTGATTTAAAAATATATATATATTTATATATATATTTCATAGATTACCTTTCTCATGTTATTCTCTCAGTTTTAAAAATGTAGAAAGCTTTTTTTTTTTTAAATAAAAGTTAAATAATGCAACTTTAAAGGGATGTAAATGTTTTACAAGGCACTTTAAATCATATCTATAACTGTCTTGAAATATATTTCCTATGACATAATAACTCACTTTGTAATTATTTATTTATTTATTTTTTTCCCCATAAGTCTCTGAGGTTGCGAGGCCAACCTCTAATCTGAGTTTGGGGGCCCAGAACAGTGACTACCTGTCGGTCTTTGACAACTTGAAGGGAGCATCTCCACCCCCTATCCCTGCCTCCAACCCAGCTCCTGGCCACCAGCCTCCCTCTCTGCTGGAGATGACCGCCAGCGGTAGCAGCAGGACTACTCGAGGGGCCGTGGCAGAAGGCCCGTCGCTCCCGACTCCACTTTTCCCTTTTACCTGCCGGCTATGCGGGGTCGTCTTGGAGGACGAGGACGGCTCTTCGGCCCAGATTTGTGCCAAGTGTACCCTTGAAATGCTGACCAAGGACTCCTCATCGTCTCCGAACAGCCCCGGTGAGCGCAGTGACAAAGTCTACACTTGCGCCGCCTGCCCCTTCCTCACCCACTACCCCAACCACTTGGCGCGCCACATGAAGACTCACAGCGGCGAGAAGCCGTACAAGTGCCCCCAGTGCGACTACGCCTCAGCGCACTTTGACAACCTCAAACGCCACCACAGGGTGCACACGGGAGAAAAGCCCTACAAGTGCCATCTGTGCGACTACGCCTGCGGAAACCTGGCCAACCTCAAGCGGCACCAGCGCGTCCACTCGGGCGCCAAGCCCTTCCAGTGCCCCGTGTGCAGCTACAGCTGCAACCAGAGCATGAACCTGAAGCGGCACATGCTGCGGCACACCGGCGAGAAGCCGTACAAGTGTCAGGAGTGCGGCTACACCACCGGCCACTGGGACAACTACAAAAGACACCAGAAAAAACATGGCGTGGCCACTGACGGCTGGGTGAAAGTTCCCATGATCGGCACCGACGTAGAGGAGGACAGGAGGAAAGTGATGGGAGGCGGCATTCAGACTCACAGAAAAGAAGTTGGAGCTGATATGCAGTACATGCCACGGGAGCCGGGAGCTGGCTGTACACTCAAGCTGCAAACTTAAGGTTGCATAAATTCTAACACAGCAAAACTAAGCTACCAGCAACTTGTTTTGATTGTTTTCACTGAGCCTTTTTATGGTTTTAACGTGCGTCTATCTCTCCGTGTCGCGTCAGATCTCTTCTATGGCTGCTAATTGTTCAGTAAGTGGAATCTGGCAGAGTTAGGAATTCATTTTTTAAATTTTTTTGATGCCTTTTTGGGTTGAGTGTTTATTTTCTACAGTTTTTTTTTTCATGTCAAGATAAAAAAAAGGGAACTCTGCGGAAGTCCTCTGTCTCACTGTGTAATCAGATACTTATATTTTACCCTCACGCTACATGCATGTTGTCATTTGAACGATGACACGACCAAATATTGCCATCCTTGAGGAACTCCTTCCCTTATCTGCTCGAGCTGCCCTGACAAGTCATTATAACATTTTTAATGCACAAGTTAGTTGTTTTGGTTCATTTTAAACACAAATCAAATCAAATTGGTACCGAGTCTGGTTCTTTTCTTCTAAATTAAATTTTTACTCTTAAATGTGACAATTTTGTACCGACCCAGAACCGGACAATTCAGCTTTTAAGCAGATGGGTTTTGGAGACGTCTTTACTGTGCTTTTTGTTTGCTTTATTTCTGATTTTACTCAAGTTCAATCTCCGTTAGTGATATGCCTTCAGATTGCCGTGTGTAATGCTATCAAAGTGCTATTTAATAGTACAGAAATTGTGTTTGTCTTTATGAATGTGCCAGTAATTTAAATGCTGCCCTCACTCAAATAGTCTACTTTTATTTACTTCATATTTTTTTCTTTTTGCCAAAATCTTTGTCTGTAAAAGGAAAGAAATGTGTTGATTAAGACTTAATTTAGCACCATAAATGCATGTTGAGCATGTTGATGGGCCGTCTTCTGCTTCATTGGTCTAGGTCAGGGGTGCCCAAAGTCGGTACTCAAAGGCCGGCATCCTGCATGCTTTAGTTCTCTCCCTGGTTTAAAGCACCTGGATCAAATAATGGCTCATTAGAAGGTCTAAGAACACTGACATGCTGAAAAGGTTGTTGGTGCTACCAGGGAGAGAACTAAAACGTGCAGGATGCCGGCCCTCGAGGACCGACTTTGGGCACCTCTGGTCTAGATTGATTGATTGATTGATAGATCTACTACAAGCAGTTTTTACACCGTGCTTATTGAAGCTCAATAATTCTGACATCTATAAAGCTCCGTGTTCCTCTGAGTATAACTAGATTAGCTCTTGACAAAATAAAGTTAAACTTGCTGTTCTGTTACTTTAGGTGCATATTTCAGATTCCAGCCTTTAGATTGTTGTAGCAGGGCATTTCCTCGTATAGCAAAACGAATTGCTCAGTGTCGTTTATATCGATTTTTTTCGTTACTGCTGATCAAAAAGTGCCAACTTGAAACAAAAGCAATAAATTAAAGACTTAAAATGCGTATAGCTAATTGTGGAATTGATCAGCATTTGTTCACACAATACTCAGCGTACGTCTTGCATTCAATTCAGACGCTTTCCGTTTTTGCTTTAAATTGTCCACATGCTGCTTTCTGCTCTTCCTTTTGTGCTCACTTGCTGTCACTTTAGATGGTAGTTTCAGCGCTCCGCATCGTTTAGATGTACTCATTGTTTGCAGAGCTCATTGGTGAAACCGGGTCATTAGCATCGACAGAGAGCCAATAAACAGAAAAAAACTACAGTTGTGCTGCAGGCAACAATTGATCTCACATCCAGATTGATATGTTCTTATTTTATCCAATGGTTTCCCTGTGAAATAGTTCGATATATACCAGGAGCCATCCACCTACTATTTTCGAGAAAGCATGCTGACCAGATCACCAAGCCGCCTCAACCGGATCCTCTTGATGTAGAGGAGCCAACCATAAAAGTAAAATAAAAGAAAAGAAAAGAAAATCCAGAGAAGGGGAGACAACCACTAGCATATATAAAACTGAGAAAAAGCACAGCATATTGCCAGGTGAAGCATTGATTTAAATACTTTACATGCAGCCTAGAGATTAGTTTTATTTGCAATGTTTCAGGTTCATTTCTTCTCCTAACATATCAGTAACTTTTACAGCTTAGCAACATATGTCATTGATGACAGTCTTTCAGCGGAAGACCTCTGCTTTAATTTAGTTTGCTATTTACTGTGAGATTTTTTTTCTTTTAACCTGAAAAGAGATTAATCAAATAGAAAGCATGTGAACAAGTGATAGTTTTATTTCTCTAATGTGGCTGTAATGCACATTAAAGTGCATTTTTCTTTGACTGTGCCGTGTCATTTAGCTGCCATGTTTGGAAAATAAGAACTGTGATTTAATGTTAAGTGTTTGTGAATTACTATTTTATGCAAGGGAGACATTTCCAGGTTGCAAACTCGACATGTCACAATGAGCCCATGGATTTATATTTCCCGCAAGTGGGCGTTTCTGTTTTTACGACGTCGTTAATGCCTTAAATGAGGAGTTTGAAATAAATACCTGGAATACGCATCGTTGGATGTAAAACATCGAGCTAATTGTCTGTTTTTCTGTCTTTGTTTTGCATGAAGCGCAGCATTTGGTCACACAATCAAATTTGTCTGTTTTTTTTCCATCACAACTATAACTTGTTTCAGCTTTTATGGGCTAAATAATCTCAATAATACAATCCGCATGTCTGAACAGATGCATATTAGGCAAGATACATATTTTTTTTTCAAAATAAAAATTCTAACGTTGAAAACTCTACTCTCCATGTGAGTGGTTAAATGGTGGTTAATTGCCACAGTTTGTCACTTTTATAAACAATGTGTATATATTATTTACATATTTATTAAAACTGTCATCATGTTGCGATAGCGAAAAGTGACAAAAAAACTGAAAAAAAGTCTAGTTCATCAGCCAATGCACCGTTCCCAGTCAGAATAACCTGTCAGAGCCACACTAATGTATAGCAGTGTGTACATTAGAGTGTGCAATAATGCTCATGTACACGCTGCTGAATGTGCTAATGGCAGAGAAACAACTTACCATTACAGAAAAACTATTTACCCGCCGTTATCGGTGGCTGTGCTAATTAGCTGGCGCAATCCCTGCTGACTTGTGGGAACCTTGTGTGTGGGAACCTAGATTAAGGCTAGCAGGGAGCAATGGGGAGGGTGATTGACAGCACAAAACCTGTCTTTGATTGGTTGTTTCTAACAGAACAGTATATGTCTGCAGATAGTAGTAGGGTCACAGGGAATAGGCAGAGGAGCTTGATTTTTTTCAGATTATCTTTCTCATATTATTTTAACATAGTGAGTTTTAATATGTTAAAAAAAACGTTTATTAAAGCTACATACCGCAGTTTTAAGTATGAACCACAAGGGTAAAATCTAAAATAAATTGTTCAAAGAACTGGTTTCTTTCCACTAGTTTTGGCATGACTGCTAAGTAAGAATGATGTAAAACAAGTCACACGGTCAGCAAATCTTTTGATTTTATTTTAGCATCTGATGATTATTCATGAATTTTGACATTTATGTTGAAATTACGCTGATGACAAAAAGAAAACACTTTTAAGATTTGGCACGTACACATTTACCAACAATCAGGATCTTGCAGCGCTGTGAACTCTGAAGTGACGGGAAAAGAAGAAAATAAAAAAAATGACCTTTGTTGATATTGACCTATCTATAAAAAAACAGAGGGAGTAAAAAGAATGAAAGCAGCCAAAGGATGAAAACATTTGCATCATTTGTCATTCCAGTTACCAGTAAGAGTAAAGCTGTTGATCCGTTGGCACTGATTTACATTTAATGGCCTCATAACTCACCGAGACAACAGCGGCGACATGATACTTTGTTGTTTTGTTTTTTTTAAACAGTGAGATATGTTCAATCTGTTGCCTACTCTGTAGAAACTTTGTTCATTACAGCAACTCTGATTACATTAGCCACTTCGAAGCACCATTCTTTTTAATTAAAACATTCAACATGATTGAAACAACCAACAAATCACAATAATTCAGAGAACATTCCCCTCAGGATCATTTGTCAGAACAGAACAAGACAGAAAAATCACGATAAATTTGTAAACACTTGATTTAAACCAAAACGTCCCCCAAACATCATGTAAACATGATCAATGTTGGTCCATGTAGGCTTTGTTTCATACAGCTTAGATTATATTTAAGCTATTTGATTACAATAAGCAATGATACAGATATTAGTACATATTCAGAATGCTTACTTGCAAGTACAGAATATAAAAAGTGACATTATCATAATTTGTTTTTTTATTTTTGTGCAAAATGCTTTAGTAAACTATAATTTGGCATTAATGAGAAACCTTAAAAACCCTTTAAAAAAAAGAAAATGGATTTTCATGTTTTTACTGTCACGCTCGAGCCTCAGCTCAAAAATTCAGCTCAACTATTTTTAATACTATGCAAAATGATGGGCTTGGCAAATGCAAGCAGCTCCACCAATTCGAATGACCTTCCATCAAGTTTCTTCTTGTTTGAAATGTTTGCTCTCAATCTACGGTCAGTGACAAGTTAAGGCATCGGACTGCTTCTGAAAGCAGGAGAAGTGACACCTCTTCTAACTGGACTTATTTTTTTTTCTAACTTGGAACAAGAGTAGCAGGAAACGTTTTAGAAGCATGGTTTGAAAAGCCAAACACTGATCTATATGGCGAACCAGCTGGTCTAGATTTTCTGTAGTTGTGAGATATATTTTAACACATTTGCTGGATCACTGCAAGCACTATATTTCCCCCCCCCCCTGTTCTGGGATATAATCACTAGTGGCAGGTCTGCACATTACACGAACAAACAAACATTTGGCTCTGGTTGGAGATGGAACATGCAGCCACTTGAAAGGTTTTCCTCATGTAAAAATCAATATGACTTAAAAAGTCTTAATGGAATGATTATAACAAAACTAATCGGGGCGAGCCTTTTAGAGTCTAAAAGAGCAAATGGTGGTGAAAGAGTAAATGGGAGCTTTAAGGCAGCAAGTTCTCTTGGAAGAAGCTACAATCTTGCAGACGTGGATGCCTTGTGTGGATCGCTCGGCTCAGTTCAGCTCGTGATCTTTGTTGCTTTAGTCGTTATTGGTGAAGTGAAGAATGGAAGCAGGGCAATTTGCGCGTTACAGGTCATCATCGCCAATTCCCTCGAAAGCGTAGTTGCCGTGAAAGTCGTCGCCGCTGATATCATTTGCAGAGTTGGATGCGCTGATCGCTCTGAGAGACACCGAATTCAGCTTGGTCTAAAAAAATAAAAAATAAAAATGAGTGGTTGAAACTTTAAGGGATAAAAAAAAATAAATAAATAAATCAAACATTCTTTAGTTTGATGTCAAGAGACCAGAAAGAGGACAGAGTAATACTCACTGACAGCTTGACAATTTGTTCTCGGCTCGGATCAGGGGAGTCCTGTGACAGCAAAAAAATAAGTCAAAGTGAAAAATTATTACACCCGGCATCTCGATCATCAAAACAATCAGCCTGCTATTCCATTACTCACCAGTAGAGGGGGAGATTTCACAGCTTGCTGACTGTCAGACCGATGGATGGAGCCATTGTGTCGCCTTCTCAGCATCTGGAAAGAGAAAAGAGAGAAAAAAATACTCAAAATTATAGGAAAATGTATTTAATGTTGGAAAATTATTTACTAATTCAAATGCTTGATGCTTAAATAATCATACAAAATAATTTACAGTCATCAATTGAAAAAACATGATTTAAGTAAATAATTTAATGCTAAATAATTAACCCAATAGTAAATGCAGTTTAATGAAAATAAATCCAAATTAATTTTACACAACAGAGAGGACGTGAAATGTATTTATGCATTTTTATTAACGCAAACCTTCTTTATACTGCCACCTGACTTCTTCACCATCAACTCATCCACCATAGACTGAAGGCAAGTGCTCATCATGATTGCCTGGAATCACAAGTACAAAGCCAATTTTATTAACAGAATAAATATAAAAAGGTACAGCAGTGGGTGTCATGACTCAGTCTAATATATCTAATTACAGGAACTCAAGGCTAACATGCCAAAGTAATAGCTTTTGTGCATTGAACAAATCGTTCAGCTTCTCACACAGGCTTCGCCTTTTGAGCAATTTCTTTATGCGAGAGCCGAGAACACAAAAGTTCCTACAAGAGATCTTTCCTGTCAACAGTCATCACCATCTACAATAACTCTTTGAAGAATCTGAATTATTATGAGTTACAACAACATTTAATTTCCCTTTGGGATCAACAAAATATTTTTTAATTTGAATTGAGCTGACTAGGCTTCACCTACCTGCTGGCTGGTGATGGTGACCCACTGGAGGCGATCCTTGCTCATTAGATACTCAAAGGCGAGCTCCAGCTTCACCTCACATTTTGTCGAGTTGCAGGGATTAGTCGTACCATTTGATACAGGGACTTGCTGCAGTTAAAATAAAGAAGAACAGAACACCTGGTCTTATTTTGAGTTTATTTGTTAAAAATACAATCCAGAACACAAGCACAAGCTGGAATGCAAGAGTTACTCTTGAGACACCTTGTCTACATGTTTTCATCTACAATGTCGTTTTTCAAATGAAATCAAAACTGTCTTTTTCTAAAGATCCCTGAAATCAACACTTCAAGAAGCTGAGCTCCTCACTAAGAGCATTTCCTCTGAGGAATGCTAATCAGACTCACAAAAACACAACAACCAGAAGGAAAAACAAATGCACCAACACGCACGGCGTTGACATGTAACCTGACATTCAGCTATTAAAAGTGGCTGCAGTGATGCACGAAATGAGATGCTTGAGATATTTTGTTGGACAGGAAAGGGCTCATTAAAATGACTTTGACCTCGGGACTCTCCGTCTGTAATCAACCAGGCCAAGAGGCTTTTTAATTTTATGTGCTGCCATGTGTCGAGATCCGTGAGCAAATTTGTTACAAAATCTAAATACCATTTCTGATACGCAACTGCTTGCATATTAATGCAATACAAAAGTGAACCATCCCCATTTGAATACAGTGCTGCATCTGCAAATGTTGACTGAATTAACAGTGGCAATTTTTGTCAGCGCAATAGAAAGGTAGAAATTTTGACAATTTTATTTGCGCAGTATTTGTCATCAAAGAATATTTTTTACTACAGCTATAACTGAAACCCCTGAAAAGGAGCAGTGACCAGAATTGGTTGATTTTCAGTGAGAAGCTCAGATATCAGATCGCTTTTTTTGGTCACAAAAAGCATAATATCAAGGCGCTAACAAGTAGCAACTACAACAACAACAACACTCTTTGGTGTGGAGGTTATTACTGAGTGAAGACTCAAAGTCTAAAGCCATTTTCAGTACCAGTGAGGTGAATATAAATGAGGTAAGAGGAAGCATGCAGATCTAAGAAGCTATTTAAAAATTAAATGGTGAATCGTTTCCACAGAGGAGGACTGTCTGCTGATCACTCAGCCTGTTACTTCAGTTAGTCTGATGCTTTACAGCATAGCTGCTCTATTTTTTAGCTTTTAACCCCTATCGAAGAAATGCTGGCCACCTTTTGGAAATCAAGTTCAAAGTAAGAATGTACATCCTCTAAAAGTCCTCAAGTTCTATTAAGGTCAGTGTCTAAAAACAATTATTTCCCCATGTTTTCCATTTTAAATAATCTCAACAATCAAAGCCCCTGCTGTCAGCCTGTCCTCAACACCTGTTGAGTTGGTTATTGACTCAGAACCATCCAGTTGGTTATTGCCAATTAACTGGTGGATCTGTCAAATTGGGTCCTTTGATATTTTTACGTGCTCCAATTTTAGGTGACTGTTGGTACAACGCCTCAAAAACAAACAAAAAAAAGTATTTTATTCTTTGCTAGTTCCGGTTCCATCTGAATAAAAACATTCAGCTGGTCCTCCGTTCTTCTCTTTGTAGAGACAGTCAGGCAGTGTTTCGTCTGTAATCTGCAGTGTTTGTGTCACGCTCATTCATCTCTACTTCTGTGCACAGAAAAAACGTCAGAAAACTGTACAAGACCCCTATTTAGATCCAGATTCTGTCTGCAGCCCACCATTTGAGGAGTTCTGCTACAGGGAACACACACAAACCACTGTTCCCAGTTAGTACTACTAATTAATTGTGCCTACTGCTAAATAAGATACAGAGAACAGTTTAGGATGTCTGTAATCAGTGAGTCTGTGTTTAACGAGTAAAAATCCTCTTTTAAAGCGACTGCTCTCTTTTAAACACAGGGTGTGATGTTGCCTCTGCGTCTAATGTCAATACTGAAGGCTCAAAGAAGGGAGCCAAGAAAGATATTTTCCATACCAAATCTAGAAATATCGATCTGTTTATCTAGAGATATTTAGACCATAAAGGATTCCTCAAATGTCTAGACATAACAAAATCAGGTGGTTTGGGGAATAAACTAACCACTTCATAACTCTTCATGAATGAGAAATTGCTTCCATGGAGAAGTTTGACTGCGCAGAAAGTCAATATTTAACAGGATGCAGGTGTGCACATGTTTTTCTTCAAAGATGAAGAAAAGATTTCATGACTAGGGAGGATTTATCTGCAGACTCAAACCCCTGGTGGGCCTCAAAACCAGAAAGGTCAGGTTGCATTTTGGGGAAAAAAGGAAAGAAGAACAAGAAGGAAGAAAAAAACAGGAGACTGAGGTTTAAAAAATAGTTACGATTTGGCTGTGCTTGCCTAAATTGCAAAATTTCAATATAAAAAAAGTAAAAATAAACAAATTAATCATGAAACTTGGCACTTCAAAGAAGCAGCAGCTGCTAAATGTAAAATAAAGAAGAAAAAAAACAGAAATTCTCAGTGGATTTCACAAACACAGGTTTCACTTACAGACGACGTGACTCGCCAGCACCTCATGCGCGTGACCTTGAAACTTCCCTCCTTCATCTGCTCATTGGGCAGCTTAACATGGAAATTGAGCTCATTGTTGCCGGCGCTGACAATGACTTGGCAGCCCTTCTCGGGAAAGTCTGTGATGCATGGGTCAAACTTTAAGTAGCCGTAATATTTCAGGGTCTGGCCAAGATGGATGAACTTAAGGAAAAACAAACAAACAAAAAAAAATTGAAACAATTAAATAGGCAAAATAACTAAATAATGGGAAAACCTGGGTGAAATGCAAACCAGCATCAGAGGCAGTTTTGTCCTCAACAGATTTACAGTTGGACAACGTTTTTGAGTGTCAGCTGGACTCAGGTGACATTTCAGTGAAAAATAATTTAAACAGAAGTCCTTACTTCCTTCTTGGAGCCTTTCTCTTGCAGTGATTTTAGCTGCCTGTGCTGGTCTTTGTTGACGAGAATCCAGCCTCGCTCGATGTCAGACAATGTCTGGGGAAGCAAGAGGAGGAAGATAAAGTCCACTGAACAGAATAAATCAGACTGACCTTACTATCGCACTGGAAGAATTGTAAACTGAACTGTTCAGGCGGGAAAATCTCCACAAAATATGAACAAATTCTTACATACAAAAGAAACCTTTGTCAACTTGACTTCTTTCTTAAAATTGTAAATCAGCACAAGAGTTTATTACAATACATAAAGGTATTCTGGACTAAACAGGTTAAAACAAAAACACAAGGATTTCAAGGTGCTACACAGAAGCACCTTCTGCAGCACGTCAAGCTGATGTCAAGCTTGGCAAATGAAGGGACACAGCAGATGAAGAAAAGCAGTTTTCCACCCAAGGACAAAACTGTTTAATCGTTTTTTTCCCCTCCATTTGGTTCTGGGAGCTGGCAGGCATGCAGTAGATTAAAAAGCAACAGATGCTACTGTAGATGGAAACACAATCAGGTCTTATCTAGGTTTGTTTTCTGTGTGCTAAAATAAGAACATTTGCATGATAAAGTTTCGTACTTTTCCAGACTGAACTTTCCTGAATTATTGATGTTTTTTCTCCAAGAAACCTCTACCAATGTTGATTACTGCAGAACATGCGAAAACCAACAGACTGCAGGGAAGTAGCTAAACAGACTGACAGACTGTGTAGATAGATGAAATCATCATTTTAAGAAAACACTTTACGTCTTATACGAGTTTGTGGCTTAGAGCTCACAAGGTTTTCGCTTTTTTCTATGAGCCAAGATCTATTCACAAAACTTTAAGGTGTTTGAGTAACAGCGCATCTGCCCCACTTAGCCATTAAAACAAAAGCACCTTTGAGTAAAGAGATAAACTCAAGCTATAAAGTGATTGATGAAGGAAACAAATATAGACATCATGGTAACTATGTGCGGTTTTATTTTTTATACAACACCAACAAAGAAGAACACTTATTTTAGGAAAGATACATTTTGTCATCCAGGCAGCAGGAAATGAGTAAAGTCTGGAAAGAAATCATTTTTTTTCCCTATGACATTATGCTCTTTTTTTTATATTTATCCAGACATCGTTCCAGGCACTGGTGGAGCCCTGTGTTTTGCAAACAAAGCTTGGAGCTGGGCAGAAAATAATAGCGTATTCAGAAAACTTATGAAGGTTCTCACCTGGGCGTAAAGCAAATTCAATCCAACTCTGTTGTCCATTACATCACCATCATACGCCATATCCCAGTAGCTGATGAAAGACATTTTTAAAAGAATAACAGTTTACCATACAGAGCAACTTAAACCATCACCAACAATTACAGCTCATATTTTTTATTTCAAAGGATTTATTGGCTCTTGTGGCCTTTATTTGATAGTGAATTGACAGGAAAGAAGGTAATGAGAGAAGGGAAAGACATGCAGCAAAGGTCGCCATGCTCGGAATCGAACCTGCGACGGTCAGGTCGAGGACTAAGGCCTCCATTTGTGGGTTGTGCTTATCCCCTGCGCCACCACAGCACCCCCACAGCTCATATTTTTAAGGGAAAAAAAAAATTACCCAAAGAGAAGATAAATGGTTCAATTTGGACACTGATGTGCTTCAAAGAGGTTTAAGCAGATTGAGATACTTACAAATTAATACTTGTAAGAAAAAGACACAAACAAACTCTGTTTAAAGACAGATCAAATGTTGATGCAAATAGATATGATATACAATAATAAAAAATTAACCGATTATGGATTTGATGTTTTCCTCTGAAAACATCAAAATCACTTCTGGAATGGCTTTTCTGTGACAGATAAACGTCATGCGCTTGATTATTAGATACTTTTGTAGCCTGCCTTCCTTCTGACATTTACTGGCAATCATAGAAAAAAATAATAATTAAAAGGGGTCTGGAGGGAAAAAAAAAAAACGATAAAAAAAAAATCATACTTAAGTTGATCATATGAAAGAAGCAAAGACGTTTGAGCCAAGATGTGATAGCATCAGAAATTTGAGAGAAAAAAAAGAAGAGCAGAACAGAGTGAAAAAGAGGAGAGCAGTAAAGGACTGCTGTAGTTTTAGTTGCTATTAAGTCTTTATTTTTATAACCATAAACATAAAAACAGTGTTTTGTAGACAAATCCTTTTCATTTTTATTATTTAGTGAAGAGAACTTTCTGATCCGTTTTAACCTCAGCCTATCTTGTAATCTCATATAGAGGGGTCTGTTTATCCTCCTCCTCAACTTGTTAGTTCTACATTCATTCTTCCCTCGCTGAAACTAGGTCAGCAGGACTGAGACTTTACTTCAGGGGAAAAGAAGGTAAACATCCTGTGTACCTCCAGAGTCCACAGGAGGCCTGGTAACCACAGAATAAATTCCCAAGGGAGTTAAAATAATATGTTGTGTTGACAAAGGGAGAAGTCAGACTTCGGACTGTACAGAGAAATGTGGATTTGTTCCTACCCAGGGATGTTTGCTCATGTTTTTGTACTTTTATAATATGCAGCATAAGGCATAGCGACTAAATATATTCAGACCGGTTGAGGAGTTTCCAGTATGCTAAAGAAAACATGGAGAACCTCTTGTTAAATGCAGTTGGGTTAACACCACACAGCGCTTTTAATTCTTAGCTATTTCTGTCGCTATTTCTGTCTCCCTCAGACTTTATTTTGTTAATTTTTAAATAATTTTTTTAAGCCTTTTGTGGTAGATTTATTGCTTTAATTAGTTGAAGGAATCCATTTTGATCAATTTTACCTGCTTGTCTACAGCTCTTAGTTAGAATACGGCTAATGGGCCATCTAGAATACTTCAGTATGCAGGAGACATTACAATTTTAAGTTGCCCAATTAATCCTGTAGTTATCAAATGAGTCAATGCCAAGCACTTTGTATGTTTTTTTTTAAAATTTATTTTATTTTTACATCTGTACGCCGTCCCCGATTTTCATCAAATAGTGCTGTACAATTCTGGTAAAAGTTTGTTGTTTAGTCTGTCCAAAATAAACTGTTCCAGAAGAGTTTTTTTTAATTGTACCTTTGGAAACCTAATCATGTTGAATTTAAACAGAGAGTCTTTCTACTGGCTACCCTTCCTATGAACTATACTGTTTATTCTTCATATTGTCATGAATTTGAACTCTGGTTGTGTTAGAGATAAAGGTCAACTCATTACATTTTGGAGCATGTAGGAAACAGTCTAACTTCATGGTAAAATATACTTGCACTTTCATTTTTAAGTAATAATTCACATGGTTGAAAAATGAACATCACCTAACCTCCACTCACAAGATGAAGAACAGCAGAAGTTCTTTCCTGGTTTTATAGATGACATGTTTCCTCTTTTGCTGTGAGACTCTCGGCCAGACCAAGTGTCTAAATTTCCATTATTGTAATAATTTTAAATAGAATTATTAAATGATTCCAAGTGCAATTCATAGTGAACATATAAAGGGTGGCATGCGTCTCTAGATATCACTACCTCCCATTCTCTGTGCAGAAGAATGTGAATGTTTTTTATGCACATTTAAGCCTAATTTGTGATTTAAAAAAAAGTGTCAATTCAACAGGAAAGAGTTACGCAATTAGATCAAGCGGCCAAGACAGACTTTGTTGGAGTAACTGCATACTGAACAGAAAGAGGAAGCCTGCAACTCGGAACAAAAGGTCATTTCATGTCACTGTGTTATCTTTACTTCTTTTAGGTCTACCATGAAAACCACTCTCTTTCCACCATTTATAAATATTGCCCAGTACAGAAAACAAGTCTCTCTTCAAATTATCTGTCGCTTTGAGAACGACTATAATGACAGATTTGCAGCTTGAACTCTCTGGTTCAACACGGATATGAGTTTACCAATAACAATTTAAAATAGCACTTCGATAACACCAAGAAAGAAACAATATCCTACTTAATTACAGGATTAGACAATAAACTTGGAGCACAGAGTTTTTCTGAATGACATGATGAAACTCATAAGGGGAACAGGTGCTTTTACCTCTTCCGTAAGATTATGTGATAATCGGAGCTCTGCAGGCTGGTAATCGATACATAAGGCAACTCAAAGTCCTGAAGCTTCCGGACAACTAAGAGAGACACAGGAAAAAAGAAACAATGAGGAACGAAGGCATTTTAAGTCTCAAGGACAAAAATAATGATGGCACCCATAACAACCAGGGGTGGTGGGACACCATCTGAACAGTTCCCAGCTGGGGAAAACCTGCAAGAATTCAAATGTGTGTCCATTCTGCTGTTTTAATGCTGCGTTTATCCCCACAGGAAGGTGGGGCAGATCCATTTCTCCCTGTTCCACTAGTTTCACTACTTAATAATAAAATCCCCAACGTTTCAAATCAGATTTTAGTTTAGGATGTTAGGTCAATTAGCGCGTTTTTAAGGAAGATGCGTACAGAAACTAATCCTGGTTTATACTGATGATGGGGAATGAAAAACAAAAAAAAAACAACAAAGATATATTTCTTAAATATTTATAGCCAAAACCAAGCAGATAAAATTAGCACCAGAAATATTTCATTTTAAACACAAGGTAGATTTATACAGATTTCCAGGAATTTCACTATCTTTTAACCTAGGATAAGGCAAAATAAAGCATAAATGGGATAATTGAAATGTAACTCACATGTTAAGTTTCCATCTGCCCCTTCTCGTACCAAGAAGAGACTAAAATATCCCACGAGGTCATCTGGAAGGTCGAGCTTTACAGCAGCAGCCTGATGAAACATTAAGCAGGTGAAACTTTGTTTAAAACTAAAAATTTTGATTATAAACAATTTCATATCGTTCGTAAGTGAAATTTTAAAAAGCCACCATTTCTAAACCATGATGTGAGTATTTTGCCTGATATGCAATACAGATGTACAAAGTTATTCTAATGTGTTATTGTTTTAAAACTGTAGAAAC
Organism: Xiphophorus couchianus; assembly: GCF_001444195.1. Classification (NCBI taxonomy): domain Eukaryota; kingdom Metazoa; phylum Chordata; class Actinopteri; order Cyprinodontiformes; family Poeciliidae; genus Xiphophorus; species Xiphophorus couchianus. Next base: position 12,449,109 of record NC_040242.1, on the reverse strand, counting down.
ATTCAATTCATGCTTAGTTTTGGTACAACATGCACAACTTTGTTCTATGAGTCATACTCATGTAAGCAGAGGTTAACTGTGGTTAAGCTTTTATAAAAATAATAATAATAATCAGAGGGCAAAATCCACAAACTCCCCAAAGGTGAAACAGAAATGACTTATTGGAACATTTATGTGCTAATGTGTGTTTTAAAGCTCTGAGTTGAAGAAGATTTAATAAAGAAAGGATAATAAGAATATCATGATGTGCCGTAGACTTCAGGGAGGACGATTAATACAAAACGGATGTAAGGATGAGGTGTGTCTGTATTATTTGTCATGGTTTGCTTGCTGAATTGAGTTTCTGGTTCATCTATGAATTTTAGTGATTTTGGCTCAGGCACATTGATTGATTGATTGATTCATGCTTAGAGCGCACTGGGAGTCTACAGCATTTTTCTCTGAAAAATGGCCAAATACATGTAAAAGATCTGACATGAAGAGATCAAATTCTTACAGACGAGGACACAAGAATAGAGGTAAAGCAGAATAAAACTGTTATCATCCCCAGATGACGCTTCGTTCATCAAGACGCCTGCCCCGTTCCTTTAAATTCATTCCAGACACAGATGTAGCATAAGAAGAGTGCATTAAATTACGTTCTCCACTTACATCGAGAACGTCCTCTGTCTGATCCGAAGTCAGGATGTTGACCGTAACCTTCTGACTGTTAGACAGGCAGATGTCTAGAGCCGCATCTTCTGTGGGAATCTGCTGCGTCTCCTGTGGGAGCAACACCAAACAATCCAGGCGTTAATTCAGCTCCATGGGTTGGCTGTGTGTTTACATTCCAGTCTTTCACAAGTAAAACCACACTGAGCCAAATACATGAAACACACTGCAGGCTGATAAACAGCCATTAGTGTTGGAAAGTAAGAACTTTCACTTCCCGGGTAACTACAATTCTCCACATCTACTACAGTTGATTTCTGTGTTTATTAGGAACAAGAAGTTAAAAAGCTCTGGGACATAAAAAATATTCTACATCCTTCAGCAGCACTTATTAAAAAACTTAGGTCAATGTATGCTGTATATATCTGAGTCTGTATGTGAACTATTAAAAACTCACAACAACCCTGAAGTTGTGTACATATTGATATCATTTTAAAATGTCATCTAGGGTTAAAACGATTAATTGGATTAATTGTGATTAATCAATTGTTGAAATAACTGTCAACTAATTTAGTAATCAATTAATCATTAACTGGAGTATTCAGACTCCAAAAAGCCACTTGCTGTAATAACAACATACTCAGTAGTAATTAAGCCAAAAAAAAACAAAAAACCTTTAATATGTTCTACACAGAACTCCTCAAATGACAGAGTTTTAGCTTCACCTGGGTCAAATTCTGAAGAAATAAAATCTCATATTAGGCACCTTTTGCTATACATTTATTAAATTGGGTAATCAAAAAATAAATTAAATAAATAAATTAATTAATTAACAGATCAAACCTACACTGGGTTGATGTTCAGAAAACCAAAAAAGGCTGAGCTTTTTACATGTTGATATTAGAAGCATATTCTTAAGCTGCAGATACATCATTTGCTACAAATAATCAAGCATTAACTAAAGGAATGCTGTTATTGCATTTTAGGCAAGAAATATATATATTTTTTTTATCCAATTAATCAATTGTCAATATAAATCAAAATAATAATCAATTACTTAAATAATCACTGCTATCAGTGCTGAAATCATCACAGTGCGGAGCTGAAGATGGGCTATGTCTTGGAGAAATCAATAAAACATTAACACACATGACAGGACTATGTGAGCTTCTAACTGTCCCTGAAGTAGATATTAAAGACGACAGCTCCTGCTTCTTCAGTCCTCAGGCGGTCTCTCATCACCTCCTCTCGATTATCTCTCATCTTGCCTTATCCCTCTGCGGGGAATCTCAGCCCCCCCACCAAAACTGCAGATGAAACGCCTACAGTGGGAGGTCAATCATTTCGTAATCTGCACCTAGAGCCCTCTGTCTGACTGACGATGTGCTCAAACACTTACTACTATGGTTATATAAGAGAAGAGGAGGGCAGACTGGGTGTACGTGGCTTTGGACGAATTAATTTACCCAAGAAGGTGAATCACAGTCTTGCAAATACGCGTCACCCTGAGTGTGCAGCCGTATAACCTTTCATTTGAAATCTGTTTATGCTCTTACGCTCTCAATTCCTTCAGCTCATTTTCAGGAGCTGCACAAAGAGTTTTTTGGCTGATGTCATCGAGGATGAATCATCAGATTCACCCTTTTCTATTTGGCTATGACATACTAGTCCAAAAGGATCCATCTCCCCCACATTAAACAACTATGGTGACATATTTGCCAAAAGGCAGCTCTCGCTACGATTTCCATGCAAGTCACACGTCATCTGACACATCTTACCCACCGGTTACATTTGAGAAGGTACAGCGACAACAACAGAACAAGACATAATAGTTTCTGCTACTTGAGACGAAAACAAAGGAAAAAAAATATCCATTACTGTTGAGGCAAAATGATGTGGCGTGGCAGAAACAGGATGAGTGTAGTGACAAAAAAAGAAAACACCAACCTGCTGTGCTTTCCTCAAGAAGCTGTTAAAAAGCTCACTGGCTCCCAGCAAAGGATGTTGTCGAACTGCAAAAAGACGACAGAAGACAAAACTCTGATTGCAATTAATGACTAAACTCTTTATTCAGCTTGAGTGATTTCTGTCAGCAACAGAGAAACATGTTTGATTATTCAAGTAATTTGTCAAGTGTGTTTTCAGAATGCTGTCAAAACATGTTTAGGTGGGGCAACTTCCTTTTTTCTTCTTACATCATGATTACCCTGATTGTACCATGTAACTTTGTGCTTCTGCTAGATCTCTGTCAATCATTATTGGACATCGGAAAGAAAAGAATAAAATATTTTTTTATGCTCCATTCCTAAAATAAAAGATTTTAGTAGCAAAAACACTCAAGTATTTACTTGCCAAGCTTCTACAATAGTGAGTGTGAGCGTGACGGCCCATTAGCCATTATCCTTCAACAAATTAGTCGAAACATTTGGCAAAATGTGAAAGTTTGGAGCCCTCTGAGTCAGTCAGAAGAGGTTGTGTTTACTGCAGCCAAGTTTCCATAACTATGTAAAAAGCCATGATGTAACCAAGTGGACTTGTGGCCAAGAACACCCTGCGTGTGTGTGTGTGCGTGTATGCTCCCAGACTATGAGCAAACACACACTGGAACAACGCTTCGTTGTTCTGCTGTAACTGCCGGTGCTTGAGGATTAAAGTCGCTGCTTTGCTCTGCTGCCAGTTCTGCATCTGTATATGAAGCAAGTTCACCTCAGCACTGTTTAAAGAATCTGGATAATATGCCTGGAATCACACAAATATTTAATTTGGGCTTTGAAGAGAGTCCTTAAACATATCATAGGGAATGTCTATAGAAACAAAATAAACTTGTTGTAAAATACTATGAACATTTGAAATATTTTTAATGACAATCAGATGGATAAAGATAAATAAAGGTAGTTTTAGATCGAAATTAACCTGAAACTTTTTTAAATCCATCCATCCATTTTCTGTTCACCCTTGTCCCTAATGGGGTCGGGAGGGTTGCCGGTGCCTATCTCCAGCTACGTTCCGGGCGGGAGGCGGGGTTCACCCTGGACAGGTCGCCAGTCTGTCGCAGGGCACTTTTTTAAATCTTCATAATAAATGAGGGCCTCCATTTTTTTTTTTTTTTTTTAACTCTGACCACATGTGGCGTAGTTTGTTTGTCCAAGCATTTCAAATTACTTGGTACTGAGATCAGTTTGTTCATAACTGAACTCTCAACAGTAAAACCAGCTCTTATAGTAAAATATGAATTTTCACAATAACAAGAAGAATAATTTAAGTTGTGTTGTGTGAACGGTTGGAAAAAAAAAACATTTACACCACATTTCATCAGCACTACACTTTCAATGATATTTATGGTGCTGTACTTTCCATTTTTATTGGCTGCAACAGATATTTTGTAAAAATAAGAGTTTTAGCAGACCAGTTTTAATGGGATACTTCAAAGCTTGTTAACTAGGATACAAAGTTACTATTGTGTTCTGACAAGTCACCTAAAATAAGCTCTAGAATGGTTTACTAAATATATCTGATTAAACACATTTCAGTGTGCCGAAATGACTTACAGAAAATGCTCTTCTGCATTTTAAATTTAGCTGCAAAACGTCAAAGACTTCTTTGACTTGTGTTTTAGCTGCTTTTTGCAGTTTATCCTCGACGCGGTCCAGGGATTTCTGAGTTAGTGCACAGAAGCTCACATGACAAAGACAGAGGAAGCTGGAGCAACTAGTACAGACTCTCCTTTAAAAATGTTCTTGTACAAGATGGAAAGAAAATATTTAAGAAATGTACACAAAATAGGTTCAGATTCTTAAAAATGGACTGATCAACACTTAGTCTCATGGTCTGCTTCAGATTAAGCAAAAGTTACCATCAAACTGGTATCAGGGGTCGACTGATACCAGTTTGATGGTATCAGTCAGAGATCAATCACTTAAAAATCCAATAATCAGTGACTCAATCCCATACATGATTGGATCATAACATTCACAGCAGAGAAACGGAGGTTGCAGTGCAACCAAAATCCAAACAGTAGTGCATTTTTTTCAGTTTCCACCTTTATATCTTATCTAAAATTAAACTTCTTTTCAGTCAGAAATTCTGACAGAATAACTTACCAGCCTGCATATATTTCTCTAGCTGCTCTCGCCTCTGCTCCACCTCAGCAGGGGTCAGAGTGAAGATCTTCTTTGGGGGGAAGGTAGGTACCACATTGCTGCCATATTCCTTTTTTATCTGGGGGTGCAAATCAGAAGTGGTTCAGCTCAGACAGGTCTTAGAAACTGCACTACATAAATGGGCTTTTTATGAATAAACAAGACTAGTTACGGAAATTCTGTCTGAATCTTAGGGAAGTCAGGCGGTGACAGAGGCAAACTCGTCAGTTAAAATGATTCAAATTCATTGCTATAAAAAGATCGATTGAGGCAATTTGAGATGAATCACAGGTTTATTTTAAGATATATTTTTTCAATAAATAGCTGTGAGTTTCCGTGCATACCACGCAAACTCACATCTGGATTCCCGAACGTCTGGCGATTACAAGTTTACTTGGCCTTCCAGCGTCTTGCCTCATTTTCCATTTTCTATCATCTGAAAGCTGTTTCTTTAAAGAGTTCCAAGTCCTAAACTAAAACCTCACAAATGCAGAATCTCACACCAGATGCGGTCTAATTCCAGCCTGTACGTTTCCTCAGGCAAAAGCTGTACATCCCAATTATCCTTTGGACTTAAGTGACATGTTTTAAGACTATAAAAGCACCCAGGTCTTGACTCCCACACATACTGCAGCATGGTGACAGAGTGCAAAAGGAAGGATGGAAATTTATACCTTAATATCGCCTTGTGCTATTTTCAGCTTGACAGAGGAAGCACAGGTTGAACGTACAGTTAAGCTCTGATATCTGCAGAGAAAAATCTCATGAACACCCACCGAAAAAATTTGACCTGCATGAATACAAGCTCATTTAGGATTTATGAAGCTGAACTTGACTGGTTTTCACTGGTTTCCATCTAAATATTTGCACTAAATATTTAGACAGAGAGAAAATCAGTCAGCCAATAAATATTCAGAATTGCTCAACAGTGACGGTAAAGTATGCAGCCTGTATTAGCTTCAGTGTTTTCGGGGTCATGCATTCAACATTAGAAGCCCTTTGGGGTTGATGCTCAGGGAAAATTTGCGCCTGTCTCTTCCACACCCTGTTACCAGGCAACAGCAACTCTCAAACCGGAGGACACAGATTGGAGGATAAAGATTGTAAAGTTTAGGCTTCTTGTTGATTCATTAAATGTTTAGAAATACAAGACTAGGGTACACATGAGTTGATTTTAACAACCAGACTAATTTCTTCCAATTTGCAGCCAGAAAGACGTTTTCCTGCATAATAATTTTTAACTAATCCATTCAGAGAAAAAAAAAAACACGTCCCCCCCCCAGATTAGGTTCCTTTTCTCAGCAGGTGACATATAACTAAGGCCAAGTACATTCCTTCCACATCCCCTACGTAATTCTGACATTGAACAGGCAACAGCTTTCAAGGAGGGAGGAGGGGAAAAAAGCACAAAGCTTCAAACCAGATTTAGAACAAGAATACAGCATAAAGAAGCAGGAAAGGTCACAGAGTGTGATGGTATTTACGCTGCCAATGTGCCACCTAGGAGGAGGGTGCATTGTGACAGCAGGAGCCTCACCTGTTCATGGAGGCCGAGGAGTTGGCTGTAGCGTACCCGACAGTGCAGCACGCCGTTGACGTGGATGTTGTAGGCCTGCAGGTGGAAGCGCAGATCCAAATCAAAAGAAAGAGATTAAAACGGAAGAAAGGTTGTGTAAATAATCTCCTAAAAAGCTTTCTAAAAAAGATGAAATTGTAAGCGAAGCATAAAGAGGTTTTTAAAATGTACAATTTCAAAACCGTTCAAATCTTCCATCATAAAGCTAAAATGTTTCTTTAAATGAGATGCCAGAGATAATGTCCTTCTCCGCATTCATGGAGCTCAGGCAATTATTCACTCAAGGTTATCTTACTGAAAAAATCTCATACAGGTCTGCGTCTACTGCATGACTTTTTTTTTTTTTTGGCAAAGCGCTGACAAATGTTTCTGCCAAGGAAAACAACATGGTAATTAAGTCACAACTAGCAAGAATGTGTTCAGGAACTAGATGACATCCTACACCTTAATTTCACCTCTGTCTAACATCTGACTGTGTATATTTACAGAAATGCACATTACAAAGTTCCAAAAAAAAACAAAAACTTTTGTTTTCATTGTTTTTATACATTGATATTTAAAATGTCAATGTATACCATTGTATACCAAGTGGTTACACTTTGACAGCAAAGTGTAACCAAAGTTAAATTTCTTTTATTTAAATTTCTGTTTTTATTGGACCAGCAAGTCAAGTTAAGCATAAAACGATTTCAAGATGTTAAACAAGAAAGACGCACATTTCTTTCTGTGCTCCAATAAGCAGGTGTAGCAACGGAAATGCCAAATTATGTGCTTTGGCAGAAGTCCTCACTGAAACCCCTTCCATAAATAAAACACCTGGAAAAGATGATCACTCTCAAAAAGCAAAACAATTCTTAGAAATATCAGCCGCACCCACAGAGGTTACACCAACTCTAAATACAAACTGAGGATTTATCCTCTTCGGATGTGAAGAGACTAACTCTTTCCTTTCCAATTTTGTCTTAATATTAACAGCAGATCACTGCAGCATTGACGGCTTCTTAATGAGCTGGTGCAGGTAAATTTGCATCCAATTATTTTTGATTTTACTTTAAAACATTGAATCCACTGAAAGCCAAGGATACAAACCAATACTTGCTTCTAACTACAAACCTAGCTCCTTAGGAATTTGAAGGGGTTTTAAAAAAACAACAACAAATGGACACAGTATCAAGGCAGGAAGGAAGAATGACCCTGCATTTTTTGAGTACAATAAGCACTTTGGGTAGATTCAAAGGAAGGGCTGCATGTTTTTCCTTGCACAGATAACCCAATTTTGTATTTTAACTCCAATCCTAAAATTATCTGCCAGCTTGACTTTCTAACTTTAGGCCTGGAGATCTTCACCTTATAATCATCCTCCTTTGATTTATTATCCCCTGCTGAGGCTTCAGAAATAAATGCTTTGAAAAACCTGGAAAATTAAAAAAATAAATAAATAAATAAATGATAATAAAAATATATATATAGCTTGAGCAACTTAAAATAGTTGTAAAAGATTTAAATTAAATAATTAAAAATTTCATTGAGTAAAGATGATACCTATATAAACTTTCTCCCCATTATTTGGATTTCTCTGCTACTGAAAAACTGTTTTTTGCTAATCCAAACCTGAACCTTTAGCGTTTCTTTGAACGACTACAAAGCTGTGAATCCTCTGTGACTCATTTTGCCTGTGGCAGCTTTAAATGAACAATGCTGTCAACACACCATACAGTAGCACTTAAGTTTACTTTTTACACATCCTCAGACTTTTTAGGATGCTAACTGTAAAAGCCACATGAACAAAGAAAACAAAGGGCACCAGAAAAAAACAGGAAGTGTGAACAAGTGGTCAGTACTTACAGAGAAGCAGCCATAAAAAAAAGGGTGCCTTCTTAGTCTACAAAGCTTAGTGCAAGGTCTGCATATTTTGTGCCCAACTAGTTCCAATGTGCACAGCTCATCTTTTAATATTATAATCAAGCAAAGTCCTTTCCTGAAGGCTGGTCACAAGAAGGTCACAATGGCAGTTGCAGGACTGTCAGCTGAAGCTGAACTGCAAATTTCTCCACTGCTGGGCAAGCAGAAATTGTACTGAGTAAGGTCAATACAATACAGGAATGACAACACAAAAGGTTCAAAGTGGAAATTTTCAACAGTTTCTATTTGGAAAACAAAATCCATGGAGAAATGCTTGATATTAGATTGAATCCTTTAAAAAAAAATGCATAAATTACTTCCAGTCTTCAGGAACCAAAGGCAGTGATTGTCAATATGAATAAGCACACTCCAAAAGTCATAAGCTGCAGGTGTTTGACACTGGAACCAGCCAGCATAAGGCCATGTGAACAGCAGTCAAATGCTGCAGCTGACATTTTTAAACCACCTGGAAAGCATAAATACATCTGAGAAACCACGCATCATGAAAACTATTCAGCCTTATAACACTGAATACTTTGAAAGGTTTCTGAATGAATACTGCAAAGCCTCAAAGAGTTCTTGCTTCAACTGTGTTTGAACGGAACTTCCTTTTTTCCTACCAAAGCAGACTCCAGAGCTATCTCAACACTGCTCCTACTTGAACACTACTACAGTAGTCGACGTAGAGCTTTATTTCTCTCAGTGTTTTTGTTAAAAGCACAAGAAAACGCCAATCAAGATGTTTATTCGGAGAATCAGAAGTTACACTTTGAAAAGGCCCAGAAACTGCCTTCCATTAGCAGGACTGTTCACTTAGGAAAATGTTGGACCCATGCAGTGGGAGCAGATTCAGAAGTCAGCGTCAAAACAATACGACTCCCTGCATTGCTCAACCACAATGGACTTTTACAGTGCTTCTTTCAAATTGTTTTAGAAAAATAACCACATAGATCTTTTCTTTTAAAAAAAGAAACACACTGTTTCTGTTGCGTTATTGAGACTCCTTTGGCTTGGCAAATCTATCAGGAGACTAAATTAAAGCAATGCTGGCTGTGTTTTCTACTAAATAAGGATTTTGACACTATGGTGGCAATCCCAAAATCTTCTCAAAGTGCTTAAAGTGTAAGATGACATTTTTGAAAGAACTGATGCTCTGTTGTGGGTAATGAAAAAAAACCAGAGGCAGCAAAACTAAACTATTTTTAGGTTGTTTAATGGGCTGAAATCATGTTACTTATAGCTGGTGTTACCACCAGCGAGTCTGCAGTTGCCACATTCCTCCCCCCCTCAAATTATTGGATTTGTGAGACCATAACTGTCTTATCAAAAGCAGCTTTTATTTGCTAATGCAGGTTGGAGTTAGCGTAAAAAAAACCTTGATCGTTATTGGGCTTAATTCTAGTTAGAACTTGTTTGGCACAACAGAACCTTGTTTAAATTACCCAAATACAAGGTTGTTTTTTTTAACTTGTCAGTTAATATCTTCAAGTACTTATATGGCAAAAATCCATTAACTGGCTTTGGGGTTGGCATTTATCGTATCATTTATCATTTATCGTGATAAATTTCATGTCATGATAAGAATTTTGATTTGATTTATCATTGTTATGATCATTTCAAATTAATGTTTTGAAGAAAAAAAACTGTCCATATTATCAGGATTGTGATTTTACAATTTTCTCCACTGCTTGTTCAGTGAGTGTATTAATTAATACGAGAATATTAAACACAGTTACTGTGTACTATTAGGACACCATAACATTAATTCCATCCATAAAATATGGCCAAAATTACACATAGGCAAACATCATTAGGAGCACATGATAATGGGCATCTGTAAACGTCCTTTGAAAATGTTGTGTCTCATTTAAATCACATACATTTAATCTGGGTGCTCCTGAAGTAAGAGGGAAGAGAGATTTCTGATGCCTTCAAAAAGCAAATTTTACCAGTTTATTGGATTACTAATAGGTTTTTTAAAAAGTATTAAAGATGTTTTAAAATCAGCCACCCCCTTGTACAAAAAAAAAGAATCTACAGATGAAGGAAATCCAAAACACCAGCCAAGCAAAATTAGGTAGAGCAGACTGTAACATGCTACCAAAAGTCTCCAAAACCCCCTAAATGTCAATAACGGAGCAACTACACTCTTGCTACTGTTGATATCAAGATCCCTTCCTTAGAGAAGAAATGGAAAGAGTTGAATTTTGCTGAAATGTTGAGGGATGGTGACTGTAAATGGGCTGCAAGTACAAGAAATCCCTAAAATCCCCCACATCTTAAAGTGGAGAATCTGGTAAATGGCAACAAGAAAAGTCTCACTAAAATAATTTCAACCAAAGAGGGAAAGATTAGCTGCAAACGTCAGTGTTAACGTTTGGACACCATATGTCCAAACGTTATGGTTAGATAGAAAACATTTTTTATATATATATTTCTTGATTTACCATCATTTTCTTGATGAGTAAATTGTTACAATTAAGTCACTTTCTCTGCCAGAGATAAAATAACAATAATCAGTGATGGATTTATAAACATTCAATAGAGGGTGTTCTAATTTCTTTTTGAAGACTCTCTCTCTATATAATGTCTATAGTATGTTGAAGGCAACAAAGAAATTCAAGACAGAAGAAAAATAAACATATGTTCCGTAAATGTTAAAACGTTTGGTGCTCTAACGTTAGCCCGACCTTTAGCCAGCTGAAGTAAGCAATAACAGCGTAGTTGGCAAAGCAGGAAAAGTTAAATACTCACCACGTAGCTTGAACCATTCTCACCCGAACGAACCTCCGTTTCGGGTATGGAAAAATGCATTTTAGCTCCAAACACACCCTGCAGTCAGTAGATAAGTCCTTAGACGCCTCCACTGGAGGCTGGGGTGGAAAGCAAGGCACCACAGCTTCCCAACAAAGTCCACTGCGGTGACTCTCTGAAGCCTACGAAGGAGGAGGCGGCTCCAACACAGTCCGTTCGCCGGTTCGGAGGTCCAGAGACGGCGGTACCAAACTAGGGACGAAAGCCTAGCATTTTACTGAGCGGACAGCTGCACATGAATGCTCTAAACTTCTCCCACGTCAGTGTTAAACTTTTCTGTCTGCTGTTCACACAGCAGCCATGTTTGCAAGTGTTGGGTAATTACACCTTTACTGTGCGCATAAAAATGTCTTTTTCATCGCTACACGTTATTGGTTAAAAAAATAAAAATAAAACCACCCACTTTTAAAAACGGAGCTTGAAGGCATTCGGGTATTTCGGCTCATTGGCAGAAGCAAATGAAGTTTCTGGAGAAAAGGTGCAGTTGGTTCCTGCAGTCCCTCAAGCGTCGCACACACAGCGGATGGTGAACCTTCCCAAATGTGCGACAGTCCCGCTGATTTTGACTCTGGTGGCTTTCAGAGCTTCTCCGTTTGCTAAATAAAATCTACAATGTTAATGTACCGGAGAAATGTAGCAACAGCCGCTGAAAACGCAGTTGTGATGCCTCTACAACCTAGCCACTCCGTCCACAGTCAAGGTATCCACTGCTGGCCCATCAAGAAGCATTGCAACAATCTTTCTGGGCTAAACCATCTCATCCTGGTTTATAGGGGGGTTTCACGAGCGTCAAGATAGTACGTTAAAGTCGCCGCCATATTGTGAGTGACAGTTCTGTTCCACGTACAAAAAAGCTTGCTATGACTGTACTGCCTGTCTTGTCGCTGTCCAAGATATTCTTTTCCATATTAGATACTATCTAAATAACTGAAAAAAGGAAATACATCACAAGTGATGATAGTACATTAGTTGTTCTGACAACTCATCTTCTGGACATGCATCTCAGAGGTTCTTCCTGGAATCTGCTTTAGCCACTCTGCAAGTTTAGTGGCCACTTACTACGTGCCACCACGGCGTAGATTTTTGCTAATGATGTACTATTAGTGAATTATCGTCAGCCTTCAACACTTTTGAATGTTTTAACACATTTTAACAAAAATGTGCTAATATGGACAGACCCTGATTAATTTGCACAAAATGAAATTGTCCTATAGCTGTACCTACACATCATCAAAGAGAACGTTGGCAGCCTTGGGGCTATACATATTTCTAACACACTGTTATATGTTTGCACTCTTATGATTTGCAGATATAGTTAATATTTATTTTTCAATAACAGCCAATGAGTAGTACTAAAATTAACTTATATTTTTGTGTATAAAATTATTGATTAACTTTTTATTGAATGTTAATTTTAGTACTGCTTTATTATAGAAAGCCCTATGGGGGACTGCATTGGTTCCCGAGGAGAACTTGACACTCACAATATGGCAGCCGCATTGACCTGCCTTTTTTTTTACAGGGACAATGAAGTCAATGACCTAAATGTCGAAATAAGGCTTATATTTTCCTAAATTATTCCCTATGCATACAAAAGAAAATATGATGTACATAACAGTTAGTTGTGCACTTAAAAATTAAATTTCCACATGCCACATTTGTGAGACTTTCTCCCTGATTTTTAGTACAATCCAAAGTGACAGCAAAAACCTGTCTAAACGAGTTACTTTTAAAAAGGTTGCAGTTTTACTCAAATAAACCATAGATCATTAAATATTTATGATATATTAATATTTTCCTGTTTGAGTATAAACAATCACAAAATGTCTATGTAAAATGTTTTGCCTTAAAACATAAAAAATAAATCTCTGATAAATCTTACAGAATTACATAGCCATGCGGACCTTATTTTTTGTTCTATAAACGCCATAAACAAAAGATTAACTTCCATGAAATCGTCCTTATCCGCATGCGTAATTGCGACGCAAAATTACCAGCTTCCCGTCACGTGACCACGTCATGTGACTTCAGTCAATAAAAATGAAAGTACTAGTCAGCTGGTGTGAAGCTGTAGCTCTTATTTTTATTCTTAAGTTGTACTTTAACGCGAGTTATCAGCTGACTGGGCTGCAGGTAAGACTAGAGTGCTCCCCACTGGAGTAATGTCGCAACAAATTCTGATAAACCAGCTTGTTTTGGTGGGTGTATAGACCTCGTAGGGGATGTCAGTGTCAGTTTGTTGTTTACTACTTTTTTTGTGTGGTAATGTAATTTCAAATCACAGGTATGTTCGCTCTGTGGTGGTACTGTCCAAAACAACACCTACGTGGGTGACTTCTGCACTTTGTCCGCTGGACGGACTGACAAGAGGTGCTGTTTAGCAAATGATAACTCAAGCGACCCTGAACGCATCATCGGGTATGACAGAAATATCAATACTGCGCTCAAAGTGAATGTTGCAAGGCTATTTTGTTCTTCTTCTTTGGCCTTAAACATAGCCAAACTAGTACAAAAAATACAAATTAAAAATAAAGGGGTAAAGAAGACAAATAATTTGTTATGTAGAATTTCATAATTCACCTCACATTGTCAATGCGTCTGTAGGGAAAACGTAGAATTTTAGAATGAAGTTTTATTTTTAGTAAGTTGTATGTTCATATTTGGTTTTGATTTATCAGGTTGGATTTATCCAGTTGTTCACTGACTCAAATGGAAGACCTTTCAGGAGCATCCACAGTGGTGGTGATGTAAGTACTCTACTATATGAAGAAAAAACATTCATACCCCTTGAAATGTTTTCACATTGTGGACACATTTCAACATGTAACTTCTAAGTGTTCTATTGGGATATATATATATATATATATATGTGTGTGTGTGTGTATTTCTTTTCCTTCTTACAAGTCAACATTTTGGGTCACTTTATGTTGTTCTGCTAAATAAAACAAGTGTAAAGTTGTTCTGCACCATTTCTTGCAAATAATTATACAGTGCTGAGCAGAAATAAACATATTTGTTGACATTTTGCACATTTAATGTAAATATGTCACACTTAATCTTGGGTATAACCAATATCCATAACATTTCTTTCTTTGTTCTTGATAAGATTTTTTTTTTTTTTTGCAGAGATCTCTCACTGAATCCCATTACCAACATCAGTGACAAAGTCTTCCAAGGATTTCTTGACCTAAAATTCTTGTAGGTGTCTTTGAAATGATCATTTTATCTGTTTAAATTGGTACTGGTAATTTAAAAATCTTTTTCTTCAACAAATATCAATGTGTCTTCAGGATTTTACCAGAGCACATAGCTTGCCCAGGTGGGAATGCTTCATGGCAACAGATGGAAGTAAAACAAGGGAAGCAGCTTTGTAAGGACCAGAAAAACATGTGCAACCAGACAGGACAGATGTGTAGGTTACCGTTCAGCAGATATTTGTTACACAACATGTCTGAGATATCTAAAAATTACTTGTTTTGCAATGTGTGGCCTTTGTTGACATTTATTGGGAATCCATAGCTATGAATTGTCCAGAAAACTCCCTTTGCGGCCCCTACGGTCCCGGCTTCTTTGAGTGTCACTGTGCTGAAAATTACCATGGATACAAGTGTCTTCGGCAGGTGGGTACTTAGAGACATTTTTTGGTTGTTGTTCTTGTATTATTACTAAATTAACATAAGCACAAAGACTTTTTAAACAACACATTTTTAAACCTGCTTACAGGCGGAATTCCCAGCTCTGAAGGTTTTCGGGCCTCTTGCAGCATCCACAGTTGTCATCTCCTTCCTGTTGTGGATTACCCAGAGACGCAAAGCCAAATCACTCTGAGTCTGAGCTGCTTTTAATCTGACAAGAAACAGACTCCTGAAAGAGATAATGATGCTGACAAAGCCCACGGTGGCACCACACTCTGGTGTGAATATTTTACAAATGTTACTGTATTCATTTTCAGGGGCAGCTGTATTTTATTTTGGGGAGAGAAAAAAAAAGGCATTTTTATTATAATTAATGTGATATAAGTTTTAGGTAAAAAGATACATTTTAAAATATGACCTAATTTTTTGACAAATATTACCACTGGTGTTGCTTTTTTAAGTAGACTTGCAGATAACAGTGAACACTGAATTATTCTGTCAAACAAGTGCTAACTGTGTGCGAGTTTACACCAGAAATAATGTTTTGCATGTTTAGAAAAAGTTGACCAACAACTCATTGCATGCTGACTCTGTGTTTTAATATTTTTTTGCGGGGTGACAGTGCTGCCAAGAAGGGGCTGGTAAGAGGAGGATGCAGCGGGTTAGCTGTGTTAAATTTAAACCAAAACTGCAAGTTTAGTTGCACTTTAATGATGATTTTATCCTCTTCAGTTCAAAGGTGTTATTGTTTAAATGTGTTCAGGATGGAAAAAAATTATGTTATAGTGTTTGAGTCCTGCTATAGCAGCTTAGACAAATGGGTTGGTGGGTCTGGCTGCTCAGCAGTGTCATAGCAGATTTGTTATACAAACTTTGGAGATTTAATCTTCCTGCTGTTGTATAATTGCCTTTAGTTGTTTTTTTTTATTTGGCTAACTGACAACTATTCAAAGGTCCAGCATGGTCAGACTGAAGTCGAACTGTCGATGTGCGGTCACAAGGTTGCAGGACGTTTGTTTTTGTAAACACTGTTCAAAGTCCTCAAGACTTTGAATGGAGCTCTTGTGAAACCCTTCCTGCTGCAGAAAAGGTCATGGTGTTTTGTCATATGTGTGGCTTACAACACTAAAGTAAACTCAGAGGTCATAGCAAAGAGGAACGACTATTACGATTTCAGAGGTGGAGAAAAGAATGATTGACTAGCTGCAATGTCGCATTTTATTTTAGTTATTGGAAGCCAAAAAAAAGAACAAAAGGCCTCAGTGGGACATTTGCCAGCTGCAATGGACCAGAACCAAACAGGGGCAGTTTAGTGTTGTGTCCAAAAGTATGTACTTCCTCACAGCCTGGGATAATTCCTCTTTAAAGCTATCCATTCTGCTCTCTGGGTAAAAAAAGCTTTTGAAAGTTGATTAGTTGGGGATTGTCACAAGCAAACGCACCCACACCCAATTCAGACTTCACACACAATAGTTTTGCATATAGAGAGGGGTGAAAAGTTCACCAGAGAGGTTGTGACGAGAAGGGATGGACAACATAAGGCTAAGAACAAAATGACTGCGACAATGAGAACCGATTTCGGCACTTCGACTCAACCATGAAGGGCCAGAACTCTCTCTTTCATGAGTTTCAGAGTCTTGTCCTGAAATACAGTCCACAATCTGGATGTGGTTTTTCTGTTGTATCTCTCTATTTATCTTGTTTAAAGTTCAGGGTTTTAATAAAGATTTTACAATAGCATATTATTTTCCTCTTTTTATGAGATATTTTACTGCTTCAGTGTTAGATCTTGTGTCAGACGTTTCCACTTTGTACTGCTGTACAAAATGAAATATTACCCAGGTTTTCAAGATTTTTCTGGAAAATGATAATGAAATGAAGTTTCTGCAAAGAATCAAAAGTTTATTGATAGAGTCAAGATCTTTAAAGCCTCCTCACTTTTCCTTTGCAAAATGGTGCTACATTGTGCTGAAAATAAACAGATTTTGCTCTTAATCAATGTGTTGACACTATTTTTTATAAATGGCAGAAGTAGTGGGCTAACTTATGGGTTGAAGAATGGCAAGTTAAAAGTCTATGGATGAGTCACTTGGCCTGGCATAAGACTCATTGTAGCATTTACCTATTTAGAAGAGTCCTTTTATAGGTATCCCAACCAATGAATTTTTTTTTTTTTTTAAGAAAATAAAAGTGCTCTGTTGTAAAATTCTGCAACATTTTGTAGGATGTCTGTCTTTGTTTTTCTTGAAACAACTTATTTACCTTCTATATAGATTATTACTCTTGCATACTCTTCTTTGAACTGTTACTTTTCCTTTGAGTTGAAGTAATGTACTGTAACTCCTTGAGTACAATTTTTTTTTACCCACAACTGTGCATGCTTCACTCTTAAACAAGATCTGCACTGTTGGCAAGTTAATATCTTAGTTGGTTCTCTTTGGGTGACAGTACCCAGTATATGCTGGACTTTTTCTAGAAACCTAAATATTTCTTTGCATCAATGATCTCCCCTCCCAAGTTCTTGATTTGATAACTGTATGATTTCTAAGCACCAATCTATCTGCCCACTGGATATAAAGTAATGATGACACAAAGTGATCATTGTCGGTTAAAGAGCAATTGAAAGCACCACTCCTTTGCAATCAGGAATCATGACCACCATGTAGGAATAATGTGCTTCTTCCAAGAGCCTGAGGATCATGTGTTGACTGTCAGGTTAAAGTACCTTTGTGCTCGTTTAAAAGACCAGATCTTTAAAATAAACCACATTTATGGAGCAATAACATTCCTTTCAGAGGCCAAAGTTTCAGTTTCAATTACAATACCTTTAATGGTTAGCTTATCATCGTCACACCCATAGATGACCTCCTTAGCGTGATTAATAAATATCTAACAACTCTCCTTTTCAAAAGACCCACAAATAAAACACAAATGAAACTCATTTAAAAGTGTATGCCATTTCCGATATACATTTATTGCATGCTAAAAGCACGACCTTGCGCATCACATAAGCCGATATGGAGGGCGCTCACTGATCGACGTTTTTGACCCGCAGCACCACGGGGACCGAAGTGCACGGGATCATTCCCAGTTCTGTGATGACCAGATCCACAAAGTCAGGAGGCGTCACATCATAGACGAGGTTCAGCAGACCCAGAGAGGGCTCCTGCTGCCAGTTCTCCAGCTGGGTCTGCCCATTACGCGTCACGATGAGGTCATCGGGGTCATCTGGAAAGAACCAATAAAGATCAGCCGACAAACATCTAGATGCACATGGATGGAGTTAGGAACAGAATGTGTTTACATACCCAGTTCATTGGATACAAATGAGTCCGTCTGTACCCTCTCACAGAACTTGTAGGTCTCACAACAAACCAGCACAGGCACGTTAAAGGCTTTGGCCACCAGAGCTATTTGTGAAGTTCCCACTCGAGACATGACATAACCATTAGCCAAGAGGGCGTGAGCTCCGAGGAACACCTTCGATACCTAAAACAAAAAACAAACAAAAAAAAAAGAGTAATTGCTTATAGTTAAACTTTTTAGCAACTCTCTGATCAACAAATGACACCAATTTCTGATTACCTCTGGAAGAATGTAGGACACAGCTGAGATAAGGACATATGTGCAACTGATGCCTCTCTGTACCAGACGCCTCAGAGCCTCCCGGCCTTCAAGCCGAGGCCTGCTGTCTACAACTATAACGCGAAACTTCCTGTTTTTCTCCAATGCCTCACAGAGGATGTGGTTGACCAGAGAAGAGCTGACAGAAGCAGATATAAGAATTTTGACTTTGTGATGTTAGAGTTAAATATGGAAGGAAAAAGGAAGAAAACGTGTCTAAAAAAAAAAATAAATCCATTATTATTCTTTTTTTAATACAACAAATCACTGCTTAGTAACAAGAAATATCCAATGTAGAGTTAATAGAAAGAACTTGCCCAGATTTCTGAGCCTTACCATCCATAAATGAGGATGACGTCTCCATCACTGATCTTTTCTATGGAGGACTCTGCTATAGCTTTAGCAGCAAGAATGATCTTTTCTTTGATGTACCACTCGATGCAGGTGAGCAGTTTGCTTTTTGCCTAAAATAGAAAAGAATGCTTCATTGCAAGTCAAAATTACATTTGTTAGTCGGACCTAACAGCTTTCCATTCACTTTATCTTAGCTGGAGCAATTATTGTGACAGATTCATTGGCTACAGCTTTAGTAGTGAAAATCACATCTTTAATTTTTGCAACCAGAGTCTCTGTCCGCGGTTAAAGAAGCTCTAATGTGGACATAACAGCCTTGTATTAAGCCTAAAGAAAAAATACAAAAATAGAAAGGAAACAGTGGGTTTAATAGTGATGTGACTGTGATATGCAAAATTTTGAAAAGCTTCAATATGCTTGCAAGAACTTAATTAAAGCTAAGTTGAGGGGCCTTTTAAAAACAAACAAAAAACTCAAAACACAAACCTCTTCTTCCTTGCATTGACTGGGAATATTGGAGATTTCTTTTTTGACATATTTGATGGCGTTGCCCATGCTGGCTGACAGAGGGCGACACTGGTTCAAAAAACTGGAAGAAAAAAAAAGGCAAATGCTACATTTTAAACAACAAAAAATATATATATACGGATGTATTCATAGTTCGGGTTGGACAAAAGGTTACAAAGATACTCAATACTAATTTTCAATACCTAATATAAGGTTTCAGCCTGTTGACCAAGTCTCTAGACAGCTCCTCATTTGGAGGTGTAGTGTAGTCCCTTATTACCTGCAGAAGTAAAAAAAAACCAAAAAAAACAGGTTCAAAATCAAGCTTATTTTAAATTTGTTCACAGCAAATTATAGAAATTTCCATACAATTTTGAGATCATGGAATGGCATGACTCTACTACTCTGCTTCAGTTATACACCCCACAATTCTGTGCAACATCCCTGTGACTGTCACATGCCCAAGCAAATACCACATGGCAAAACCAATCCCAAAACACAAACTGCATCAAGATGGAAATATACATTGGTTGTTAACATAATCAGTCAGCCTAGTTTTATTTAAGCGACCGATACGTTAACTAGAAAGACTAACATCAGCCAATACCAATGTTAAGGAGGATGTACTGTGCATCTCTAGGTAGAAGTCTAACAGTTTTTGGATCAGCACCTGTTTGAAGGCATGCAGCAGGGCAATGGAGCGAGCATTGGATCCAGCCACAATGCCCTGGGAGTACTGGAGGCCCAGTCGCACAATAGCAGGATGAATCACCGTTGAAGGAATGCTACAAACAGTAAAAACACAAATGCTGAAGGTGATTGGAGCAGATCAGGAACAATTTTTGAAAGCAAAATAAACAAACTCTTTATGGCGAAGATAAATAAGCAACTACTGAGCTCACCTGAGTTGCTGTGTTAGCGGAGCTTTGCGACTGTATTGGTGCAGATGAGAAAACAAGCTGACTTTGTAGCCATAGTCTAAGCGTAGTGGGATCTGAAATCAGGAGATAAAAAAAATAAAATAAAAAAAATTTATGCCTAAAATTACACTTACAGACACTAAAAAAGCCAAAAGAAACACATGATTTTTCTATTACTCTCCAAACACAATTGCACATGCCAAACTGATTTTGCAGGAGTGTGTTGGGTTATAATGAAAGTCCTGAAAAGCAAGAAACTCAGAGCTTTAAGCGAACAGCAACACAGCAAAACAAAAGAAATATAAATCTAAATAGCCACAAAGACTACAAAAATATATATGTTAATTTTCAGCGGCAAACATTTTAAAGAGTCTAAACTCGACGGCTTATACCTTTTTAGCAGAATTTTGCCCTGGTGTCTGGAAAACAATGTTAAAACCATGACATGCAGTTCTAACTTTCAGTGACTGTTTTAGACCTACTCTGAAAAAATTAAAAACAATCAGTAACAGTAAAGCTAACATTCAAGCATGTAACTGAAGATACAGTCACATGCATTTGTTACTCGCTGTGTGGAACTGATAACTGCACCAAATATCTCTTTTACAGTTTTTTTACATTTTGTCTGGTGATAGCCACAATTTGCAATGCATTTTATCCAGACACGATTTTGTGTTTCGTGGTTGAAACATAATTGAGAAAATCTCAAGGGGTATGAATACTTTCACAAGGAGCTGCTCTTCAATCTTTACACACGTTCATAACATGTAAATCAATCTTACCTGTTGCCTTTCCAGCTTCTTGGCCAATTTCTTTAACACGTCTGGATTATCCACTTGAATATGTTCTGGCAGCCTTTTTACCACTGAAAACACAGAGAGATCTTTTTTACTCGCGTTGCCATTTAAAGTGATTCTTCAGTTAAAGTTGTTTTATCACTTTGACTGAAGTGATAAATAGTGATAATACTTTCGAGTCAGTGGCTATGAAATGCTACCTGGCTGCAGCTCATTCGTGGGTGCTTTCGATTTGCTCACAGCACCTTGCGGTCCAGGATCTCCTTTCTTGCCCTGTTTGCTGGCCCTCTCGGCCTCTTGCCGAGCTCTCCGTTCAGCTTTCAGTTCAGCTTTACTCTTAGGAGGCTTATCTGCTGGGGTGGGAGCTTCTGGGGCAGGCACGGAAACTGGAGCAGGCACTGCTGAAGGAGCTTTAATAAGCAGAAACACATTGTAGAATAAAAGATTAATTACAGCGACCACTTAGGGCGTATGGTTCACAGACAAACATCCCAGAAGTCATTTTACCTTTCTGAGCTGTGGATTGCGTTGAAGGCTGTGGTGCTGAAGCAGCTGAACTGTCACCCTTAGTTTCTTTACCACTCTCCTGTATAGCCTTGTCATCCTTTTTCTCTTTGCTTTTCTTCTGTTGTTTCTTCTCCTTCCTCAGCCGCTGCTTCTCCTCTTTGGTCAGCTCTTTGCCTTCGCTCTGAACATTTAAAGATGATCATGTCACGACTGCTACTTACTCACGCCAGACTGTAGGAACAGGTTTTAAGTGACCAAAATAAACTGACCTTTGCACGTTCAATGTCACCTTTCTTCTCATTTCCATCTGCAAGAAGAGTGAAGATTGTAACATCATGGTGTTCGTGACGCTAGAATGAGCCTCTTTCAAGCCATATGATGCACTTATAATAGTTTGATTTCATAACTTTACAGTGAGCTAACATCAGCTCCAAAAGAGATTCTCGTACATAATATCGACACCGTATCGACAGCTAAAAATTTAAAAAACATAGTAATGATAACCAAGAAGATACAACTCCAAAAATGATGCAACATCGCTACGTCTGCTGTTAAACTACACTGCCATGCTAACGTTAGCAAGACTCACATCTGAAATAATAAACCTGTTGGAACAGAGGAAACTTGACCTCCTCGAAACCAGAACAATAGCTACGTTTTTACTCACGTAACAAATGGTTTAAAAAAAGAAAAACAGCTGCAAAGTGAAAAAAAGCGCAGCTGTTACACATTCCCAAACTCACCTGTCACTCCACTGTCAGCCATCTTTACGATACGGCTTCACTTCCTCTGCTGCTGCAGCAACATCTGCCCACAGCGCCATCTTCTGGAGGCAAAAGTGTTCGACTGTATTTTCAAAGTAATGTCTTATTTGCTTATTTTCATCAATTGCATCACATTACTTCACAAATTTTCTCTGCAGTTCCATTAAAACTAAGCCTCGGTCACAAATTTCATGACAAAACCAAAAGTAAAGACATTTTCCATATAAAAGACACAAAGAAACATAAACCAATTTTAATAAGTAAGAAAAATAAAAAATAAATGAGAAGCAAGAAAAGCAAGAAAAAAAGAGCGAAAAAAAATACTTTGCTATTTTCCATCAGTCTCACAGCTACATCAAGCATTCACCCAAATCCCTGCTAAAGCTGCTTTAATGTCCCTCAATTTCCTGGATTAAAACCTAAAAAAAAAACAAGTGTCTGTTGATGCTTGTACAGTTCCATGTTGAAATTACACATCGGAATCAACTTTATTACTCATGATTGTGTTCATAAATAAGGAACGTGATTTCAGTTTTCAAGCACTCGCATAACATAAATATATGAACTTTATAGAAAACAAAATAAGGCTAAATGAAGACATATGTGCAGGTAATTTTGACTTTATAAGAAAGAAAAAGCAAAGGATTATTGTGCATTTTGCTAAAAGTAGAATTTTACAGTTTTGGTTTTAATGAGCCCTAGCATCGTTTTCTCAAATTGGCTCATAGAAAATCTTACTCAAAAATAACCAGCAGATGTATTTTTTTAATGAAATGATTTTATTTGGGAAGAGTTTGTTTGATAAATACATGCCATGAATGATGGCTACTAAATGATGCTGCAGTTATTAGTGCTGTTGCCGTGCAGCAAGGACGTCCTGAATTCAATTCTCACTCTGCATGAAGGTGTTTTTTTTTTTCTTGGTTGTTTTTTTTTTCTTTAAAGTAAAATATTGTACACCTGCAGGAATTCTCAGAGTGCTTCTTGATTCTGTTGAATATAAATCTTTGTCAATGTCAACTTAAATATTTGATGTAATGTAGTATTCACTCCATGGGGCATCATGCACATAGTTACATTAATAATAAATTAACAAAACAATCAAAATGTAAAAAAAAAAAATTAAATGCGATGATTGAGTTTAATTGAATTTATTTGAATTTATTGGCAGAATGTTACAACTTATGGACATTTTATTTCAACGACAAAGTTGGATTGGCTTGATGCACATAATAAGCACAAATCATACGTGCTCTCTGTGATAGAGTTGTATCCTATTCTGTTATTTTTTAAGTGTAATCATTTATGTAGCTTCAATGTGTAAGGGATTAACTGTAAGTGATTAAAGATTTCCTGTTATAGCAACATAAGGATATGTACAGCAGATAACGGGAAATTGGTTTTAAGGGACATTTTCTATTTAGAGAGGTGTGATTAGATCAGGAAAATCCCATATTTGCTTATTTTAAGACAAGAATAAAGAAAAAGTGTAGACATCAGAAATGTATATTTTTAGTGATCCTTTATTTGATTTGTAAGCACAAACTCCTATACTTAGACAACTAAAATGAAGCGGCAAAAATACACCTGAATAGCCTGTAATACATAAACTTCACATTTATTCAAACTACCACGTCCACAATGAGCTGTGACAGTGTCTCTGATTCCCTGCCGACAGAATTCACGACGCAGTAGCTGGTTGAAGGGGACCAAACCTCACTGAAACACCTGACTTGGTTCCGTTTGACCAGCCACAGCAAGGCGTGTTGCTTCGACTGCAAGAGGCAGAGGAAGAGAGAGGCAGAAAAACAGTCAAACACAGAGAAAGAGAGAGGAAAAGAAGGAAAGAGAAAGAGAAAGAGAGCAGGAGGTCCTCTTCAGGGTTACCTGATGAAACACAGAGCAAAATAAGGTTATTAACAATTCAAGCGAGTTACAACATGGAGCGTCACTGTGTTACCGAGCAGATAGTTCCTATTTTGAGGTTTGGGAACCCTGACAGCTGGTGACATCTCCTTTCCTACCTCCAAACCCAGCCCTGCTGGGGCGAACTTTCAACCTCAGTGACAGCTCCACATCTCTGCCCTTCCTCCCTCCCTCCAATCGTCCTTTTATAACTTCTGTGGTTGCTATAACGGGTGACAGCTGCGGCTGGTCAATCCTCCTCGACTGTCAGCAGTTGGGGCAGGGCAGGAATTTTTTCAAGTTGTGTCCCTGAGACCCCCTATCAGCGGGCAAGGGAGTAATGCAAGCCATACACGTGCCTGGGCTGAAGGAGAGGGTAGCAGGCCTTTCACCTGTTGCCCTCCCCACACGCATGCAGGCTCTTAAGCGGTGATGAGAGAAATCCGAACTACAAATCAAAACGATGTTCAGTAGGAAGAAAATCAGAGATTCTTCTGCTTTCCGATGCTCAGGTCCCCCTTGAAACCACACACTTCCTTACATTCCATAAGTGGTGTATTAATATGGGGATATAAGGAAGCATGTCCTCACAAGGGGAAACAACTGGATTCAACGCTCCTCGGGAGACAAAGACACCCTTTCATACAAGCAGAGGAAGAGCAGAGGCAACAACTGGCTAAATAATGGTTAACTGTGGCAGAGGGAGAGGAATGGCAGCACAGGAATATTTGAAAAGCAAAGATCATCTCTGGAGAAGGGAAAATTTCATCCTGAGAGAGATTGTAAAGTCTCCAAAGAAAATTGAGAAAACATGTATGGTTTTAAGACAATGTCACATACAAATAGGTTTGCATTAGAAATTGATTATAGCATCAGACTATGTTGCAACACAGTAAATGTAAAAAAAAAAATAAAACAAAAAAATAGTTTGAATATATTTTAAAAAGTTATCTGTTTTGCCTCAGCTTTCTGGTTTCCACTGTCGATTAAGTTGACCCGAGAAAGTGGCCAAACACACCAACTCTCCTTCAGAATAACCTGGTGGCCTAAATCTAACCCCACGTTGTTTACTGTCTTCTTGAACTAAGGAAAGGTAACTTCCGTAATTAGAGTTTGAATGTTGCTCTGAGACACATGTCAAGGTACCAACTTTTTCTGACTCCTTCCTGTGTCCCCCCCAGCTGCCTGTCGGAGGTGACAAGCTCTGCCGTGGTGTGTTGCTGCCTTAATGAAGCTGAGAGAAAACATCTAACAGCTGGTTTCACACCTGATTTTTGTCACGTTTTTCTTTTAAAAAAAAACAAGTATTACCCCAAAAACAATCAAAACTACTACTTGATCAATTTCAGATTACTTTGACAAAAACAGTACAACTTTTATTAAACTAAAACATTTTAAACTGTGACCAACCTTAGGTCAGGTCCCTGAAGCCTCCATTTGACTTCTATCCACTCAAGTCATCTGTCCGCTTCTGCTCTCTTTGCGATCATCCGCTCTCCTCAGTATCTGGCCCGGTGGATTGTGCCCACAGCAGGCCATGCAGACCGGCCTTTTCTATCCCTACCAGGAGCGGCCCCCCTCCAATGCGACTTCCCACCTGTTGGTGTCCTTTAGGGACCCCGGGGCCTCTCCTGCGCCTCCTGTCTGGCCCAATCAGGGCCCTGACAGGGAGGGGAGCAAGCTCTGTGAAGTCACACCTTTCAGCTGTTCACACTGGGCCTGAGACACCCAACACCCCTCTGCCGTTCCTCTGTTCTGCCACCCCCCCACAGTCCCTCCAGCTCACAGCCTGCCTTACCCTGCCTTTATTTTACAGAGGATGTCAATGAGTCCTTTTTTAAAAAAAAAAAAAAAAGAGGGCGGAGAAACAAGGAAGCAACTGCAAGAGGGGCGGGTTTCAGTGGGTTTCTGAGGGTACTTACAGAGTCACGGCTGAAGATAACGTTGTAGTTTCATCTGGGTTCCAGTAAGGCAGAAAAAAGAGCCACGTGTCTTGTCGTAAGAGGTATGGAAGAGGCTTTATGTGAGGAGGCAATTATCGTTTTGGGTTAGTGATGCTACAAGATACACACATCATATACAGTAATATGTAAGATTTTAAAGTTTGGTTGTTCTTGTGGCACCAAATAAAATCAATAAATGCTTCTGAGGCCCAGCAACGACAACCTGCTGGGCACAACGCCTATAGGACCTTGCAAACACATTCACAAATCTAGAAGTTTAGTTGCATTACAATCACAAATATTAATGTGTTTTTGTGTTTTGGGCGATTTTATGAAAATGAACCCAAATTCAATTTGTAAAGAGAAGCTTGCTGAACACCAATTTACCATCTTGGCACAGATTCTCAATTGATTTTAGGCATTTTGAATAGAATAGAATAGAATAGAATAGAATAGAATAGAAATATCCTTTATTGCTCCTCAGTGGAGAAATTTAGGTGTTATTTGTGTGTGAACCTATTACAGGTCTGTGAACGTAGATTGTGGTATAGGTTCACAAAGATCAAAAGTGTTAAACATATATTAAAACAATACATAAATCTTCAAGATTAATTACTATACATTTAGGACACGATTACAACATAAAAATGCCTTGAAATGATCATAAATCCAAGGGATATGCAGCTGTCTGGAATATTTTGTTTGGTAAGTACATAAGCTGCATATGTGTTTGCTTATTAAAAGAAAACTAGAACAATAGACTGTTTGCAATATAAAAACTGTGCAGAAAAACAGATGTGTAACACCAAAAAAATTTACCACTGCATTTCGTCACTCTGATGAAGACGCTCTGATCCAAACTATTCCATTGTAGCTCTGGTGGGTATTTAGGATTGTTGTTCTGCTGAAATGTCAACACGTTCGCCCCAGCCTCCAACAAGTTTTGTTCCAGGATCGCTCTTAGCTCCATTCATCTTCCAGACAATTCTGACTAGCTTCCCCGCCGAATAAAATGATGTCCACAGCATCCTGCTGCCATATCAGTGCTTCATTTTAGTGGTGGTGTTTTCAGGTGATGTGTAAAATATTCCACTGAATGCATAGCTTTGCTATGTAGATCAGAAAATTTAATTCAACACCTTCTGTTTTGCCTCCCTGACATGTCATTAGGCAAAACTTAAATGTGATTTCTTATAGCTTTACAGAATCAATGGCATTCTCCTTGCAACTGCACAATTATCTTCCTGATATCTTAGCTGATTTCCTTTGAAAGCAGATATACAGTATATATATATATATATATATATATATATATATATATATATATAGAGAGAGAGAGAGAGAGAGAGAGAGAGAGAGAGAGAGAGAGAGATAGATAGATAGATAGATAGATAGATAGATAGATAGATAGATAGATAGATATCAGTAGAAAACCAGAAATTACAAAAGAATTATGAGAAAAGTGAAAATATCATTCTTGTGCATCAGCTTAGAAGCATCTGCACGATCATACGTTGATAACCAAGCCTGTAGAGGCAAACGGGCTGAGTGTAAGGGTTCATTTTCCTCTGCAGCAAGCACAAGCCACTCCACTAAGGTCAACACCTGTGTTCTAAAATCAGCAGCAGGGTTGGGTGCGACAGGAACCCGGACCTCATTCACAGAAAGCTCGGGCTCAGCGAGGGGGGCTTATATTGAAACCCAACGCTCTTGCTATTTTCAAGGCACTCGCTGTCCACAAATAGAAGCTTCACCTCATCTTTGTAGCTCCCTGTTATTTTCTTTTTATGCCACAGGATGTTGTCTAATTCTGACAGTTGTTCGATATTTCCGTGGCACAGGGCCAGGGAAACATCCACCAATGCAACATATCCACCAATGCCAACTATGTGCAGAGTCCTCACTGCTTTTATTATCTGGGTGCTAGGAATATCAGATGGCTTCTGTTGTTGAGTGGTATCGGCAAAGACAGTCCTCTTGTTGATCTTATTGGGGACAGCTGATTGGTTTTAATATGGGCTCACTGGCCTTGTATTTAAGCATCTGTTTCCCCTCATCATGTGTTATCCATCATGCTAAAGAGCTCACCTTAAACTATCACACTATTCTTTTTTCCATATATACTCCCAGATGTATTATTTATTGAACTCTAGTGATCATTTCCCAGTGAAACAATTAAACCAACTTGGGACACAGACATCACAGCCCTTCTTTCTCACTTCAAATTGGGCAAAGGGGTTATTTTTAACCTATGCTCACATACCGGGGCCCCCATTTGCTAATCACTTTGTTCTCCTTCTGTCATGCCCGTCTGCCCCTCTGCCAACGTCCCATCGCTTCTGGGGAGGTCACAATAAACTCTTCTTGGCATGAGGAAATAATGTCCCAGAGGACGGCAGGTAGGAGTGAAACTCATTGGTAATGGAGCGGTTTGTTCATTTACACTGGTATAAATAAACTGGCAGCTGACACCATGCATCCTTGGGATTAATCCTGTTTTCTAACAGGAAACTCCACATGCAGGAGAAAGGAATCACTTTAAATAAGAGAATAACTTGGCATGAATGGAGTGTGTCTAGAAGTAAGAAGAAAACAAGGGTTTAATAGAGTTTCACTGGATAAAAACACGTCAGGGTGCAATAAAGAACCAAAAGTAAAAGTGAGATGGCCGATCCTGATGAAGATAAAACAGCAATTGTTGCTGACTCATTATGTGGTTTGCCATTAATGCCACTCTCTTGTCCTTCCCTTGGCGCACCAGTTGCCCGGCTTGAGGTTGACACAGCTGTCGAAGGCAGAGCAGTCCCGCGTGGCGAGGCAGAAAGGTCAAAGGTCAGCAGCATTTATGCGGCTAGAAAGAACAGGTGACGGAGAGGTGAAGAACGTTTACATCACAAGACTCATGCAGGGGGACAAAGAGAAATTGTTGTAACGTTTTATGCAAGAGATACAGGGCTGAACATAGACAGACCACTGAATGGGGAGGTAAACTATACTGAAGTAAAAGTAGCTTTACTTTAATATATTTTTACCCAAGTGGTAGAATAACGTAAGCAGTCTCCAAACAATTCTTAAGTAAGAGCATAGCAATATTTTGTAAAAATGCTACTGAAGTACTGAGTAATGATTTGATCATAATATCTGATTTACTTTGCGAAAACAATGTTACCAGACAGACATGTATAATGTTTTGTGCCAATTTTGGTATTTTAAAGAATAAAATAGAAAATAGTTCAAGTCAATGTTGTCAGTATAAAATAACAAGTTAAGGCATAAGAAACAAATGTCCAATTACATGGGACTAAGAGATGTTTTCAATGAGGTAGCCTGACCAAGATTTAGTCAGTCACTAAAACCTCTGAAAGTGTTAAAACAGGAAACACATTCCTGACTTTTCTCACTGACTAAACAGTTAAAAAGGCTTCAAAGGCCTCTGACTGTCACACCAAGGTCCATGACGTCCTTAATGACTCTGCTGTAAAGGTCACGGGGTGGCAGGTGAGCTGCAGCGGTGTACAATACCGTTTACAGGTCACACTAGAACAAAAGTCATCTTTAAAGAGATAAATGAACTCTGACTCAACTGTGCTGTTCTTAAAGTTGGCATGCTGACATTTTTTCATCATAATCAGTATCAGTACATTGCACAACATAGCACATTTAAAACTTATAAAGCAAAATATTTTTGCAGCATAACTTCATTTTATTTATGTGTTTGTCATTTCAGGGTCCATTACCTTATTGTAACACAAGTGTACACTCATTTTTATTAGATACGTTGGTTTAATTGTTGTTAATGCAAATAATAGCACACGTAGCACAAATTCAATACAATTAGGGATCTAAATGTCAAAATTTATGAAGTTCAACATCAAAAATGGTCAGAGAGGGATTGTAAATGGTTTAAAGTCTGGGATCTTTATGCAAAACCATCTCCTAGATTTGCACCTGATGGTCCAAAAAAGAGAAAATATGCAGCAGGCACCAGTTATGAAGCAAAAAATAATTCCTTGTTGATGTCAAAGGTCAGAGGGGAATGGGTACACAAACTGGTAAAATAATTATATCTGAAAATTAGCTGACTACATGTTTTATTTTACCTTTCCACACTTTATGAGCAATGTTTTTACATTCCCATTTTCTGTGGATCTTGTTGAAAGAATGAACAAAACGTTAACATCCAAGTGCTGGTGGGGGTTGTGACTCAGGCAGTTGCCCCAACGCCCATTAAACAGGAACGACAACTGCAAGAGCCAGGAGCAGCAGCAGCAGCAGTGACACAGAGGTAAAACAGAGATGAGCTTTATTGTGGTCAAACAGATGAGTTGAATCAACGGATGATGTGTGAAGCACGAGTCAGCTGGAATCACCAGTGGACTCGCTTTTCATATGAGCTGCTGTCCCAACAAGAAAGTAGCTTTTCATTAATAGTATCTTGTTAGTTTAGTTAAAATGTCTATCTTTCATTTATGTTTTTAGACACCTGTTACCTTTCTTTGTTTGAAATTGTTCTTCTTTAACATATGCAAAAAAGTAAATAAGAAAAGTTTTAAAATGTAGATTAGGGCCATAGCACAAATAACACAAATAGAACCACATGTAAAAGCTTTAGGTCAGTTGTGTCTATGCTGCCCCTAACTGTCAAGTTGAAAGAATAAGTAATAGCATCCATCAATCCATCCATGGTCCATACCTGCTTATCCATGCAGAGTCGCAGTGGAGGGCTGGTGCCTATCTCCAGCAGCCATTTGATGAGAAAATATATGCTTTGTTTAGTAATAAAAAATGCAAAGTTGGCTTTATTGCGCAACAATAAAATTACTAACAATAAATATTAGTAAAAAGATTTTTAAAAATTGTAGAATTGGGATCTGGAAATCATATATCTGAAACATAAGGCCTTGCATGTTGCATGCCTCATTTAAACAAAGATGCTGTTAAATCTGTTCTTTTTTTCCCCTTTATTTAATTTTTTTATTTTTTCTTTTAAATTTAGGATCAAGAAAAGGATATGGGCATTTTCTTTCTTCAGAAATTCTAAATGTGTTTCACCAAAAGGCTACACTACATTTTTGTCTTTGAGTTGCTGGATTTTTGTGATGGCCATATTTTCTATCCAATCTGTTTTTTTCTTCTACAGTTCTTACCATACTATGCTCATAAAGAACAATGGTCATCATTGGTATTCATTGAATCATATTCATCATTGTTACTCTCGGTATTCTTTAAAAAAAACTAAGATTGACATATTAAACTTACAAGATACATACTTACAAAAAAGTGAACTCTTTAACCCCACAGTCTTCTCTCTTTGCCTCTCTATTCGCCTCATGGAGATGGCAGCTGTGGATTCACCCCAAAGTCACATGACACATGACACGGGCAGGTGGGAGAAACCTATGCTGGACACAACTCCCCACCCTCCCCATTTCTTCTTTCTGCACACACACATAAACACTGCACACTCTGCTTTTCAGGGTGTGGTCATTTTGCATTTCTAGAATGTGTTTGTAACTCACACTGTCTGATATATACCACAGGCGAAAATCTCTGCAGCTCCAGTTTCTGCTTGTTGTCAATGTGTCTTAGACTTTCAGCTACTTAAATGCTAAAAAAGACATTTATTTTTGACACAAAAAAAAGTCAGAAGGAGCAGACAATTTTGCACCACATCAGACATTTGACTCCTAAAAATTAATTTATTTTGGCTGCAATTGTTTTATCAGGCTGGGCCAATACCAATTTCTGATCTAAATAAAATTGTAATCAAATCAATTCATTATTATTTAATTGTATAACAAATAGCATACAAAATGATAGTTTTCATGGGAGAACTGTAACTTAAAAAATAACTACAATTAATGGATGATTAAAACACATCTAAACATTATAAATATATTAAAAAATAAATCATATGCAATAAAATAAAGATCTTATCAGCAATTCATTATTTTGATAGATGGTAACAGAAAGCGGTAGCAGTATGTTGGTTCTGCTTTTTATGCTGCTGCTTTGTTTGCAGCATAAATAACAATAATGTATATTATCATAATATTTAATATGAAATTTACCGATATAATAGTAGTGTTTATGACTAATCCCTTTTAAATTGTAGATTTATATATTGTTATGTATATACATTTTTCATTTGATCTTTACTATGTTTATATATATATATATATATATATATATATATATATATATATATATATATATATATATATATATATATATATATATATATATATTCGAGTTGTTTTTATTTCATGTAACGATAGACGTAAAGTTTTAGCATTTTATTTTATTGTATGATGCCGGAACACTTCTTTGCAGTGTTTCGTTTCAGGGGATTGTTTTTGTAAGCGGAACTGACAGGGATGGAGTTGCATTTAACATTTTGTCATATTTTAGTACCAGTTTGTCATTTAGAGGTTTTTTCATATGTACCGCTCATAGTTGTAAATTAAGCCGAAAACTTATGTTTATCGTTTTCTCTTATAACTAGGAAATTGCTGAGTCAAACAGCGACAATGGCAGCCGTTAAAAACGTTAAAAGTTGATCGATTTGATGGACAATTGACAGAAAAGGTCGGTATTACCAAAAACCTTACACATATGTTTTCGGAAATAACATCTTATTCTAGTAAATATATTATTTCCAATAGGTTTCCTGGTAACCGTGGCCATGTTACAGACTACTGGCCGCCTGTCCAAAGCGCTACAGCTCACCCTGGCGGTCATCAAGCCCGATGCTATAGCTCATCCTTTAATAGCAGAGGT
The DNA here is from genome assembly GCF_001444195.1 of Xiphophorus couchianus. Lineage (NCBI taxonomy): Eukaryota > Metazoa > Chordata > Actinopteri > Cyprinodontiformes > Poeciliidae > Xiphophorus > Xiphophorus couchianus. The sequence continues at coordinate 12,416,291 of NC_040242.1, read as the reverse complement.
AACCTTCTTTCATTTTCACGCATTTTACTTTCTTTCATTTTCACGCATTTTACTTTTAGCTCATTCAGAAATTGTCCAAAATGTTGTACTTTGATTAAACGGGGTCTTAGCTGTCTTTCACATGTAGTCCAGTTGGATTACAGTTTTTGAGGTGTGTCAAAATGAACGTGATGGTTCTTTTGTCAGTGGTACGCCTTCTCTGAAAATAGCTAAATGTCAAGGATAAAACAAGTGCCTTGGAAACGTATACACAACACTATAGTGTAACACTAAACACAACACAACACTAAAGTACACAATTCTACAGTGAGAAAGAAAACATGGCTTTCATGGCTTTCCAAAAAAGAAAAAAAAATGGTGCCTACATATATTCAACCCCCTTACGCTGATACCCCTAAGTAAAATCCACAGCAACCACTTCCCTTAATTGAGTTAACTTATCAGGATAATGTCACTAAACATGCAACCAGAGCTACAATAAAATGGTTTGGATCAAAGTATTTTTAAGTATAGAACTGTCCCAGTCCAATCCCAAACCTAAGTGTAGTTGAGAATCTGTTCTAGTTAAATGTTTTTTTTCTCTCTCTCTCTCTCAATCAAGTCTGATTGATCTTGAGGGATTCTGGAAATATAACTGAGAAAGTAATTTCCATCAGTAAGTGTGAAAGCAACAACAAACCTTATAAGACTTGCAGCTGTAACTTCAGCTAAATTCTTTACCAAGTGTTGAGTCAGGGGGGCTGAATACAGATCAATAGTAGCACACTTTTAGATGTTTTTTTTCTATCACCTTCTCTACATTATTATTATATCACATTGGGTTTTGGTCTTAATTACAGTAATGTTTGCGACTATAATGTGAAAAAGGCTATGAGGTTTAACAGGAATGTATGCATTGCAAGGTAGCGTATGAACAGCAGCATGTGCTTACATTTATCCAAAACATTTAGCAGTACAGGCAAAATTGAAACGTTTCTTGTATCATTTTCTTTCAGGCTATTCACCAGACAATTCTGGATAACAACTTCGTAATTGTCAGATGCAAAGACCTGGTGTGGAAAAGGCAGGATTCGGAGAGGTTTTATGCTGAACATTCAGGTGTGGACAATATTTAACAATATTATGGCTTTACATAATAGAGTACATTTTTATTCTAGCTTCTCCATGCAATTAAAAATAAATCAGCTTCTTATTCTAGTAGATACATCACATGGCATGTGTGAACCTATATGATTCTTTCTATATTTGACAAATGTAGAAAGATCCACTTTTGGGGTTTTACATTTCAAATTTAAGCTGTTTATAAAAGATAAATGTATTTACATCCTATGTTTCATTCCCAGAGCGATTCTTCTATCAAAGACTTGTAGAATTCATGTCAAGGTAAGTCTAGGCTTGTGAAAATAGTCTTTTTTTTATGGATCACCTAATGATTAGTAATGTTTTTATGAATTTTCCCCTAGTGGTCCGATGAGAGCCTACATTTTAGCTCGAGAGGATGCCATACGTCACTGGAGGGACCAGATGGGACCAACCAAAGTCTTTCAAGCCAGATACACATCCCCTGCCTGCATCAGAGCTCGCTTTGGCCTCACAGACACTAGAAACACAACTCATGGCTCCGGTCAGAAATGTTCTGGGCACTCATCATTCTGACTGATTAAAATATTACAAATATTACATCCTGAGAGTTAGGAAATGAAGTTCAGTGAAATTTCTCAGGTCCAGTTGTCATAGAATTAGTTACAACCAAAGCTTACAATACATATACTGCATAAAAAGACAATCATTTTTATCACTGTCTTGCATTAAATCAGACCTTACTGTTTTGGTTTTAGATAAGTAAGGATTAGTAGAATAATTTTTATTTATAAGGAATTGAATAGAATAGAAATATCTTTCATTATCTCACAGTGGGAAAATTTGGGTGTCACAGCGGTAAGATGTTACAACATCATTTAATTTCCCTTTGGGATCAATAAAGTGTTTTTGAATTTGAATTTTGAGCATGCATATTCACATAGAGGCAAATAATATAAAAATACAAATAAAAAAAAACATTCACAGAGTCAGAATCAAAAGCCTAAAACCACCTTAATATATTATTTTTCAAGTACAACTTTGAATTATTCCAATTCCAAAAATATGTTTTATTTCACTTAGACATTTTTATAAATGTAAACTTTTCAAATTATTTTAATGTATTATTTTCTTTTAAATTATTATTATTTTTGTTTTGTTTTTCCAGATTCTCCAGAGTCGGCTCAGAGAGAAATCAGTTTCTTCTTCCCAGATTTCAATGTGGATCAGTGGCTTAAGAAGGAGGAGCCGTTGTTCAGATCACGACAGATCCAATATGATCAACAAGATCAGATCCACAAACCTTTAACACCAAGCTGACCCTGGAGCAGCTCAGCACTGCCTCCACAGCTTAAACTTGATTGGATGAGATGATGAACTCTGTTTAGAAGCCACACATGAAGAGTACGCCTGATTTATGAAAGTGCCAAATTGTTATAATAAAAAAAGAGGTTGCTAGGATCATGTCACTGGTAATTTTATGTCAGCAGGGAGGGCCATTTAATAACATTTTTTAAATAATTATTTTTTGCTTAAGTTGTGAAAATAATTTTAAGATGTAACTTCATGATCTGTTGTTTTTACTTGATTTGCAGTACAAAAGATTCAAGGATTGAATTATTTAACTTTCACAAACCAAATAAATCACATTTTTATGACTGTGACATTTCAGATGTGTAAAAGCCTCTTTTAAAAGACTAATAGACTCATAGACATATTCCTTGCAAAAAGCACTCTTTTATTTTAGGAGCATTTTTAACTGTAAACATAGCAGAAAAAGACAACTTTTGGCAAAAGCATACATTCATATGTCTTTAAAGAGAAATGGATCTCACTTCTAGTTCCAGAAACAAAGTTGCTAGAAACAATTCCCAGGCATTTCAGGATGCAGGCGATGCGCACTAATAAAACAGAACTTAAAAATCAAGAGGGTGTGTGTAGACGCCTTATAATAAACACAAGTTAGAATAAAGGGATACATTTCAACGTTATTTTAAATTGGACACATGGATTAGCTGGCGCTTCTACCAAATCTGCCTTGTAATCCCTCTTTGTCAAGTCCACATTACTTATTCAGTTTCGAGTTCTTGTACGCTATTTTGTTTCTTTAACAAGATAAAACTTATTTAAATTTTTGCTCATTTGCACTTCTCAAATAACTTAATTTATTAAATATTGACGATACATTTTTGGTAAGAAATTGGACATCATGAATTTTGTTGCTGCATTCTTGTGCTCAGACTTGTAGTGTTGAGTGTTGAACAAAAGAGGCTGGCCTTATGTCTGGTGAACAGGGGCCGTCCCAAGATAGAAGTTAAGATAAGGCTTGTCATTCTGTTCCTAAGATAAGAATTGGATTTTTACATGCAATTCAAATCTAGAAAAACTCAATTTTAAGACAGATATTGTATTTACTTCCAACTCCTCTCGAGTTCAGGATCTTGATGTGACTCTTTGGAACATTGAATTGTTTATGCATGAGATAAAAATATGCATGTTTGTTTTTGTCATCTGGTTGAAACTTACTTGGCAGACATGTTCGCAGCTCTGCATGTCTCTCACTGCATTTTGAAACCTGGTGAACTTGTCCTGGAGAAGAAAATACCTACCGGTACTTGTCAAAGATCTCTCAGTAACACAAAAGATAAAATAAATGCTTTGATTAAAAAAAACAAAAAAACCTCAGTTATTTTTAATGTACTTTGAGATATTAAATAATTTCTTCCCAAGCAAGGTTGCATAATAACCTCTTAGGTTAACTCACACATTGATGTGACATCCTCCTGTATGTGCTGATAGAGTAGCATTCTCAGTTAACCAAATTGGGCAATACCACTCGGTGGTGGTGAAGACTTGATAATCTTCCTCAGGTTCACTCGAAATCCAATCTGATTCCTCAGGAAATGATATGTCAGGTTCTCCAGTGAATAGAACAGTCTTCCTTATGTTCACTCTAGATCCAATCTAAATCCTCAGAAAACAACACGTCTTCCTCTGGCTCAGTTAGGCTCTTCACAGTAAAAATCATCGATAGTATGAAGTGTTTAAATTGAACTGGAATCCAGGGAATATGGCAAATCAAGAAGATTAACCAATAGAAGAAAATATAGTGCAGCTTCGTGCACCAACTCTTTACTCTAATTAAGATACTATTCAGCATTGTCTCACTTGTGAACATGCAGACTTGAACTACACATCACTTTCATTTTCAACTGTTATCACAGAAAACAAAACCTGATTGAAACAGTAACACCCACAAGTGAATCGGCCACTTTGTGTTTAGCATTTAAATAAAATGTACAGATAGGTGTAATACATGCATTTATGCAATAACTTATTTGCGTGATGGTATAAACGATACATCAAATTATATGAAACTTTACCTCTTTTACATGAGTCTGGATTACCAAAATTATTTAAGTGCCAGAAGGATGCTTTATCTTTTATTTTATTCTAATTCAATTCACTTGAATTTCTGTAGAATTTTGAATAATTGCCTTTTGATAATCAAGCTATTTGACCCAAAATGCTTTTGGGTCAAACATTTTGGGTTTAATAAGCTTCTCCCAGTGATTTGCTCAAGTTTTAGCCCAGAATCCACACCCTTTATTGTTTCACATTCTGTACCATCACAACCATGATCTTTGGTGTTTTTGCAAGGAATTTTAATTTTTTTTGTAATAGACCACAATAAAGTTGCACAAAATAGTCAAGTGGAAGGAAAATAAAAACTTAGTTTACAAAATTATTTTCACCATTTAAGACCTGAATAGAGTGCACTGCATTTGTATTTCCTAATTTAAAGATAGCTAAGGTGATACAACTCTGGGAGGGAGCTACAGAGATCCACAGTTCAGTTAGGAGAATTTTTCCACCAGACAAGTCTGGCAAGAAAGCTAAAAGAAATCCTGTTTTGCAGTTTGCTGCAGGTCTTATGTCACACAACTAAGATAGAAGGTCCTCTAGTCAGAGGAGACCAAAATTGAGTTATAGAAAACAAACATTGCACAACACTCCAAACATGTTGTGGTGCAACATTGTATATATAGAATAATGTGGTGAGAAATGCTTTCTGTCAGCAGGAGCAGAACAGCTGGTCAGCGTTGATGAGAAGATGGATGACAGATGGGCTAAATACAGGACAATGCTGGAAGAAGACCTGTTAGTGACACCAGAAGACATGAGACGGGTGGAGGTTTACACTCCATCAGGACAATGCAGCTAAACATAAAACTAGAGCGAGAGGTAGGTACATTTGAGGTATGTCCATGCATTGGAATACCTCAAAATTCAGATCTCAATCATTTTATCGGAGCTGTAAAGGATCAAATGAATGACAACAAACCAAAAGTCGGTTATTCTTATGTTAGAAAACCCTTTTTAAACTTTATTAAAGAGCAGAAGTCATCAGATAGAAAGTAAACACTTATGTGAAAAGCAACACGATGCAGTAGGCTGGGTCATCATTATGCCCTATGGAGAACTATGACATGTTTACACTTACTTTATGCTCAGCAACATGAACTTAAACAGTTTTAAACATTTATTTTTTTCAGAAGCATCCCAAAAGTGATTTTCATCACTTTCTCTTCTCCAACTCTGTTGTTCTGTAAAATCATCAAAATCTCCTGTATTTTCATAGATCAATTGAATACTTTACACACACGTCTTTCTAAGATGCCGAATTACATGAAACAGGTAAAACTGCAATCACAATTATCATCAAAATCTGAATTGAGTCTTGTATCAAAATATCTCCAACAAGGCATGTTTAGTGGATTCACGTGCAATTTCTTTTTACTATTAGATCTTTGCAGAACTCCTTCCAGGGTCTTGCACTCAGACTTTTCATGTGGTCACCTGCTTCAAAGTCTCCACAGGTTTCATAACCTCATAAGTTGTAAGCGACTTCTTGACTTTCCCGTTCTTGTCCACCTGGTGGATGCTCTGGGTCACGGTGATGGTCACTTGCTTGGTCGACATTCTGTTGTCCTGCCATTTTGTCTGCAAGATAATGACTATTAACGAACACGAAGAAGCATACAGAACGCTTTTAAACCGCTTTCAAAATTTTTTTCAAAGTGTTTTCTCATGGTGTAAAATTTAGCCAGCCAGCCTTACAATTTCTTCTGTGTGTAAAACACTTCTGCGCTGCACTGTGGTGCCTGATGAAGGCGACATCTTGTCCTGCTGTGGAGAGGCCAGCACAGAGGGTGGGCTGCTGGGCTTCACGTCGTTCAGACTGGCCTCTGACACAGCTGAGCAAACCTTCAGGTAGGCCTGAGCGGGAGGAGGGAGGCCATCTTCAAAGAAATCTGGAACTTTATCGAAGAAAATACACAAATGGGTCATTTGGCAGCATTCAATGTTAACCAAACAAAAGATTTGTTTCAAGTCTTTAAACAATTCACACTTTAATAATACTTTGAGGTTGTAATGCGACACAGTTTTATCAACATCATAAATTGTTTTTATTAAATGAATGTTTTATTTGAAATTAGGGGAGACAATAATTTCATGGCTCTGGAAATAAGGAACCAGCATCCTTTAACATAATTTTTTACCACAGAGGCTCAGAAACAGGCAACACGAATCATTTTATAATGCTGCGACATTCAACTCGTTTTAAAAGAATGTATAGTAGGTTCATAGATGTCAAGGAACCACACAGCAAAACATTTGTACATAAGTGGCATCACGCAAAGCAAAGCAACACTAATCTTTGTAGCAGTTTCAAAATTAGGAACAGACTTCAAAGTCAGAGTTGGTTTCCTCTTTCTGCTGATCCATAATACCAGCAAATACACACTGTCCTACCCAAACAAATGACCTTGGAAAGTTCCTTTCTAAGTACCTTGGAAATTACTGTACACAAATGATAGATAACCTTTATCTACTTTTTGGTAACATTGCACCTTCTCATGGCTTGCTGCTCGGCAGGCAGCCATATCAAAAACTCATCCTAGTTGATAAACTTTGTTAAACTGTTTCCAAAACATTCAAGTGTGATTATTTAAAAAAAAAACAAACAAAAAAAACATATAAAACCCAATAAAGAATAGTAGCAACTGCACTGAGCTGTAGAATTAATTCTGACAAACTGATCATAGAAAAAATATGAAAGATTTATTTACTTTAGTTTATCATCCATCTTATTTGTTTTGAATATTACACATTCCCTCTTCAATTATCTGCTAAAAATATTCCTTAGCCTTATTAACAACCACTATTAGCCTGAACTGCTTAATTTATTTCTAATTCATCAGTAATTATTTGTAATGTCACAGTGTGTGGGAGGGTTTACACATGGGAAGAGTTGGTTGATATAAAAGCCATTTGCATAACATTTTTTCACACTTTGACAGTTTTTTTCCTATCTTTCTATTTAAACAAAAGACCCAAAAAGGACAGAAAAGTCGCCTTTTGAGCTGCGTGGTGCAATGAATGTATAGCCTCGTTTTATAAGCAGCATGTGTTTGACCAAAGCTGATTGATTTTTGAAATTCTCTGCATGTTTTTCTGTGTCTTTGTTTTGAATCTGGAACTCATTTCGTCTTCACTGTTACATCAAGGCTCCTTCATTCAACACCAGCTGCGTCGGTTGCCATGAGAGCAAAGTCCTGTTGGAGCACAGTGGCTTTTGATGCAGCCTAATTTCCTCTTTTATACCGATTCATCTTTCCTCGGCTTTAAAGAAAAAAGGCTCACTCTTCAGTGGAAAAGACAAGATGAAAAAAAAAAAGAATAACAGCACTAGGATCCTACATTGATGGATTTTAAAAGCTTAATGTGTGGCTCCATCTGCAAAACCAATAAGGGGTTGACAGTACCAGGTCTTCTTTGCCATATCCCAGAATATATTCAACGTGTAATGAAAGGATCAACTACTCACAGTCCACTCTGGGAGCTTTACCCCTCTCTGCATTCACTCATTTAAGGTGAATAAATGAATAGTCAGCCAGTCGTCTTACCGGGGCTCATTGTTTTCTCAGACATAAAGCCGGCCTCAGAGTTTTCCGAAGGGATGCTCTGGATTGATGACAGGGGGATGTCGGTGTCCGTGCTCGTCAGCCAGGTAGACTCCGTCTCTTTGGTCCAGCTCTCCAGGTAGCGAGGCTCCAGAGCGTCGGTCCTGCTCCCTCCGCAGCCCATAGCTCAGCCTCTGCAGGGGCGTCTTCACTTCCCTGCCTGACTCTTTTTAAACAGGAAACACAGTCAGATGCTAGAAATTTGTTTAACGGTTGGAAATTACTGTACATAATTGCTGCAAGTTAAACTTACAGGGAACAATAAACATTTTTTAAAGGTATTAAATAGCACTTTATTTTCTTCTATTATAGAGGCAGTACTTACAGGACAGCACACAGCTGCGCCAGACAGCAAGAGTCCTCATACGCTTAGAGTACAATTGTATCTTTCCTTTAAAGAGATGAGCTGGAGGCAGAGTCAGTGCTATGTTTCTCTGTGAAAACAGCATCTTCTTTGATGAAGCAGGTCAGGGATCGGTCAATCAATCAATTAGCCATCATGTTTCTGCCTTAAATAAAGAAATGTAAAAAAACAGAAGAGACAGAAAACATGTTGTTGTGTTATTATATTACGTTTCATTCATCTTTTTCAAGTCTGATGCCAAGAGGGTTTTCAGCAAAATACAACTTAGCACCATAACTAGAAAAATTTGGGTTTAGTAGATTTTTTCCCCCCATTGTATCAATGATTCTTGACAATTACTTTTGTGCTGTTGAAAAGCGTTTACTTTTCAATTGCACAACAGTTGTTGAAAACAAAAGTTGTACGCACAAGAAACAACGCACTCGTTGGTAGCGCAGCAAAGTTGAACCAAACATACTCCAACGTGTCAACACTCACCAAAAGTGAGAGTGAAGAGAATGGAAACATCTGTACTTCTGACATCAACCAACTAAACTAAACACTTTCCATTAACTTGGGGCTGCTATTTTTCCCCCCATGATTCAATGCCACTGGGAGGGACGCAATCGTTATATTTAGTTTGCATGCTGGATGAGGAACCAGATGTGATCAAACAGTAGTATGTGACCAAGCTGGTGACCAGTCTGACACATGGTTCAATAACAGGATGAGCTGTTTGGGTCAGAGAGGATTTGACCTAGCCTCATGAGCTCTGCTGTTCAACACATAAATGCATTCCATACATGTGGCTTTTAAAGAGAAAAAAATACTTCCCAGCAGTAGGTTTACTTTCAAGCAGCATTGTTACAAAAAACCAAAAAACAAAAAAAACACACGCAAATTAGAGGTTGTGAGAAGTAAAGATCAATTCATTTTGTAAAATGCCGGTCTACAGCACAGTTTTAATGACTGATCAATAAGAGTAATGAAGTCCAACAAAACCAGGGGTTTCCTATTTTGTAAGAAAATAAGTGGGCTCTTCACAGTGAGGCCTCCTGTGGATCATATGACTCAGTAAGTTAGCGCCCAGAGGGTTGTAAATCTATAAGCGCACACGCACTGTTATCTCCAAAGGCCACGAGGAAACACACAGCGTTATACTGATCAGCAGCGAATATCCACGAGACGTGTGACAGAAACGCGACAGACACTAATAACAACAGAGAGGCTTACAGACGGTGGAGGCTCCGTGTTTTTGACTCCCCTCGCCTCGTCGCTGCAGCTGCAGCCAGAGCTCCAGCTTGTCGTCTCCCACTCCGGAGTCTTAAGAGGATGTTGATGCAGACACACCCCTGCTGGTTAGCACACAGCTGGTTTGTCCGCACCACCTTCTTCCTCCATCAACCAGAATCATACGAGTTCACGAACACTCGGTGAGTGGTAAATCGTTCGTCCAATGTCGTGAAGATGAGTGGGTATCTGTTGGTCTTTAAATAAAAAAAATAAAAATGAATACCTCAGCAGTTGCTAGGTAAATTTGACAATGGTGCTTTTATATAGTGACGCAGTTCGTGTTTGAACTATTGACAGCAAGAAACACCTTTAGTGTCGACAAAGCATCTGTTACTATTGTGCTGTTTCAAAAATTACAGTCAATAATACCATTATGTGCAAATCTGTCAAAGGGCCGGTTACGGCCCCTTGGCCACTAGGGGGTCCCTTAATTGGAACAAGCTTTTTTTTTTTAGTAATGATTTGTATGTGATTCTATTAACAAAAACAGATCAGAGCAGTCTACTACCATTGCTAAACATTAGTTCTTGAAGAGTGAGAAATTATTTAGTAAGAAATACTAAATATTTCTTACTAAAACAATTTAGTAAGAATATTTAGTAAGAATATCAGATACAACTGATTTGTATCTCAGTTTGCCTGAAGATCAAAAAATATATATATTTAAACTTCAAAGGCCTCATTCAGCTTAGTACTTCAGTTAACATTGAGTTTAAAAATATAATTTGAAACGTTTTCCTTTCTCTGAAAGCAACACTGGATAATAATTTTTGTTTCAACATAAAAAAAGAAAAAAAAAACTTTCAAACTCCTATGTATGGTAGTAAGGTGATAATTTGGGCTTTGAATCCAGAACCAGAGTCAAATTGCTTTGTTCAACATCTGAAGATTGGTCACAATTAACATTTGCTACAAGAATCCCCTTGCTCAGACTGTTTTTTATATCACTTTATATCACTTTCCTTGAATTTCCTTGATCTAATGTTTCTTGCTGCCATGTTTTTGTTGTGTAAAGCATTTTGAATTGCCCCCTTGCTGAATTGTGCTAGCCAAATTATCTTGATTTGACTTTATTTACAATAAAAGATCAAATTGTAATTTTTACATTTTCTAAGATAAAACCTAAAGAGCTGCTCTTTCCCTGGAATAACACTGTTGGTCAAATACCAGCAGGATGATCACTACTTCAACCAGCAGGGGGCACTCCTGGTCCATTTCTTATCCATTTTCTTAACCTATCAAGCTGGAGCAGAAACTTGACCACACATTACAAGTGAGCGTCTTTGTCTTGAAATGTATTTATGTTGGACAGAGTGGGTAAATTGCATATAATGATAATGTAAAAAAAATTACACAACAATAGTGAGAGGACATAAACCTTAATGGGTTTGCTTTAGAAGCCTGTTTTCTTCTGCAGTCACACACATCCTCTGTATTAGGCTTCCTAAAAGTTAAAACGACCACTTAAGTTCTTCCATTATGTGGGAAAACCTACATCATCAAACAGCAGCTACCGTACTTTCTTTCTGGAAAACTGTATGTTATTGATTGCTTGTGAAAATGTTCACTTGGCAACATAGTGCACATTCATCACAGCTCTCTGCTGCAGTAACTATGATTTTTCTCAACGTAACAATAAACTTCCTCTTTATGCTATATAGATTTGCTTCTATGAATCAGCATCTTTTATTTCTGGTGTAAGAAAAACTGACAGAAAACAGCAGAAGATTTTAGTGCTCTGTGATCAGTTTACTCTTAGCTTACTTGTGTTGCCAAGTCCTAATGGGAAAATATAAGAGAGATGAGTACTGATCTGGAAGTGACCACTTTGGATCTCCTGAAGTAGATTAAGCTAGATTTCCAAGCCTTAACTAGTTGCACAAGACTTAAAATAAAACTGAAAACACACTCTTGTTCAAACATAAAACCAAGGTCTAGGACATAAAATGTTTAAGTTTTGCAAACTTCTTTGTAAACACATTTACTCTTCATCTAACTTGGGGCACTAAGCAGAATATGTGACTTCCTGATCTACTCCCACACCTCATTCTCTGGTCACCTGGCAAATGAATTTCTTTTCCTGTGGACAGCCCAGTCAATATGAGGCAGGACAGCTTTGATTTGTATGTTCTGCCCTCATGTCTTATTGGACTGCTGGTCAATAGGCCTGTCTTCTCATTACCTTGGCGATTAATGTGGAAAATTGCTATACGTGTCACAGGGGTGAATCATGGTTTATCATGGCTCAGCTATACACAGATGATACCACAGAATTACAATGAAAATTACTTTCTAATGGATGTCACAGCATTATTTTTATGATTCTGGGCCATGTAGGGTCAGAGTTCATCAGCCTTAATATTGAAAAGATGAGAGAGGTCCAACTGTAGAAGCTGTAACTGCAGCTTAAGGCGTAGGTGAAAACTGCATATTTGTGTCTCTTTTATTTTAAATTCTACCAGAGCGAATTAATGAACTCAAAGATCAGAAGTCGTGTTGGTGACCAAACTCTTTTCTGTTTGGGATACAGTGGGAGGGTGGGGTTAATCCTGACTATTGCAGTGACTATTTAAAAAAAATATATAGGAGAGGTTTTATATAAACTAAATATTAGGCTTATATTTTTTAAAATTTGTTAGCATGAGGGCCTAGTTGGGACAATGGACCCGGATGTGACCCCCTGTCAGCGAATCTGTATCCCATTACATTTACTCATCTGTCTTCATACAGAGGATTTTAAACATATTTGCTCACTCAAAATCAAACTTTCTAACACAAGATAAGGCTAACTAAAGTAAAACTATTCATTATTTTTTGTTTGCACTGCAATTCATTTATTTGTAAACAACCAAGAGTTTTATGAAACACTGCAAGATGTTGAAACTACAGTAACTATACAGCTTTCAAAGCCTTCCTCTACTGTTATAGGGCAAATTTATATGCAGTGTGGGTCTGCAAAACGTCTTCATTTTTAACGGATGTTCAAGGCTGACAGCAGATAATATGCACTCACTATTGATTTGAAAAGTTTTTGCGAGAGTAGCGGAACTCATTTCTGGCAAATCCTGTCAGGCGGAAGACCATCTGAGCTAATGTGCCGTAGTCAGCAGCCAAATCCAAACTTTCTCTGGGAGACAGGCACCGAGTTACAGTGGTGGGAAATTTAATAGAATGACAAGGACTTAGAAAGGAAAATGCTGAGTTCAGTCACGTGCTGCGCCATCAAGCTGACAATTGAAAGTACCTCCACCCTGTTACACAATTTTCCTCCAATACCTTGATTTGTTCCGGTTTGAAGTTATTAAAAAGACTGGGAGTCACACTGAGATACTGTCTCCAGTTGTCACAATTCCATCAGCAAATTGTTGATCGTAGCCACAACAAACAGCTTATCCAGATAGAGCGCTGCCTGGAGCTTGCGTTCCAGTGGCATCCATCACATCTCTGGATCTTTTTCTGGCAGCGACGTGCCTCCTCTCATTAGACTGGCAGTATGTAATCTCTTCTCTCAAGCAAAGGCGTGCCAGAGATCTCCTCGAAGGCTGCTTTCTTTCAATCCATCTTGGTCCGGGCCAACGTGACATATTTTCATTAGTGTAAAGAGCTCTACAGGAATAGAGAGCTGCCCTAAGTAAAGCAAGTGAGGTTCCAAAATCTGTGTTTACTTTGTCAGCGTAGTAATGAGATAAGTTTATCAATCGTGCGACAAGTAGAGCAGATCAAGGACAAGAAGGACAGGAATATTTTAAAGTTTTAATTCCTTTAGTCTTATTTCCTGCAGACTGAGAACTTCTTGATTACTTAGAACAAACTTTAATGTCTAGTTTGAATAATCAACATGTCAGCCTGCAGGCACATCTGGACAAGGTCCTAATGGAAGCAGGGGAGAGAAACTGCAAACCACAGCATCCTTGAGTAAATCTCCCATCCTATTAAAGAGCGTTAATTTGAGAGTGTATAAATCCACATATTTCATCATATCGTAATGAAATAGCCTTTCATCTCATTTAATTACATTAAGTGTCCAGATTGTCTTGGAATATTAGCGTTGTGGGAAAAACTGACTGAAAAGTGATTAATATTGACACCATAACAAAATCATTCTGCGTGACTGATTTCTGTAATTTCTCCCTCTCTCTCATTTACATCATCAGGAGACAAGCTAAAAATCGATCTTTCCTCACTTCTCTGGCTTCAATTGATATTTCCAGCTTTTATATGCTGGTGAAGACTTGCCTGTAAACGCAGCCTTTGCACTTTATGCACTCCATTCGTTTTATCTGGTGAAACACACAACTCTAATCCTATCAAAGGCAAATAGTATCCCAGAAAGCCCTATGGTGGGCAGTGGCTTATAAGGGAAAAGAGAGGGGCTTTAGTATTTATGGGATTTCTTGAGGGATACTCAAAGTTTTAGGGAAATTATCTTGGGGAAATGAGTAAAACCCATGCAACCACAACTCTTTGAGAGCTACAACAAAAGAGTTTTTGACCTAAAAGCATAGCAAAGCCTGGAAGTATTTCAGAAAAATAAATAGCATATTTTTCCAGTATGATTTAAACACTTTAATACTGTTGTCACAGAAATCATCTGTATCCATCTCCCTCCATTCCATTAATTGTCCCATTTCACACCACCAATCAGCTTATCCCTACATTCTACTTACAAAACATTGCAAAAAGAAAATCTTTGAACCTTTAAAGAATTTTAGTACAGATGTTTCATGATACTATATTGGAATTTTTTTTTGTAGATGACAAAGTGTCAATACTTTGCTGAATCATCTCTTGACATATTAACTTTGCAGGTCAAGAGGAAGAAAACGTCTTTATGTTTGGTTTCTGAGTCATGAAACTGATCTGTAACAACAGGTGGCTGCTGACAATGAGCCACCTTCTGCTGGAGGTTGGTTCTTGTTAAAGAGGAGTTATTTTTTTCTACCCTCAAGATATGCTTGATCAGGAGGAGGGACTGCTACAAAGTCAACAACCCAATTTAATCATGCAGGCTTCTGCCCATAGACATCTTTCAACCAATTGGCATCAAAAATTGAATTAGAATGTCATGTATTGTATTAAGGACCAGACTGTGCCATCAAATTTAATCTGCCTATATGATTAGATTGTATTTGTATGAACTGTGATATAGTCAGATAAGTAACTGTATATCTGTACAACTGGAAAGGGAATTAGACCTGGTTTCTTGAAGGAGCCTTGAGATGACATTTGTTGTGAATCTGAGCAAAATGACTGAACTAATCTGCATTGGAAATCATTTAGTCATCGCTCTGGCTGTATGCTTAAGGTGGTTGTCCTGTGAACCTTTGCACTAGTTTCAAGTCTTTTGAATTCTCTAACACAAGTGTGGGCAATCTTAGTCCTCCAGACCAACACGTCACTTATATAATTGAATTACCTCCTTAACCATTAAGGTCTGGAGGACGCTGCAAACAATTTAGTAATATACAGGAGTATCATAGCAACAGCAATGTCCCATAAATAAAAGACCAGTACTGTAGTATGAATCATCTTAAATTTAAATTGGCAACCCTTTGTCTTCCAACTCTCAAAGTTTGAGCTCAATCAGAAGATTGCTGACACATTACTGACCTTTCAGTGGCAAGTAAATGGCAAGTTTAGATTCATTAGAGAAAACATCAATGGTACTGGAAGGTTATGAATGCAATGAAAATGAGGTGCTGAAGCTTGGACAACGTGTACAAAGATTGGAGGTCTTCTCATGCTGAACCCTTGTATTTAATCAAAGAAAAAATAAGTGGAGGTTCCTCCTCTAGGGAGCTGTAATACTTGCAAAATGTCACAACAAAGCCTGTTGTGACTACGAAAATTTTACTATGAAATGTCAGTCTAAAAGGCCATATAATATTAAAATCAACAGGTATTTATATGAATATTCACAGCTGCTCTTTAGTAAACTCATCTTTAGTTATGGCATATGTTATAACAAAAGAATGATTAAATGTGCTAGATACCAACAGAGAAGCATACATTTCTGCAGTAAATGGGATCATTTCAAATTCTAGCTTGTCAATTTATACTTCAGATTATTAAAATTAAAACATTGACTCAATTACGTACTAAACATATGAAAGGTTTTGTATTACATACAGTGCCTTCCAAAAGTATTTACATCTGCAGCTTGTCAAACTAATGAATTTGCTCATCACAATCTCCCCTGTCACTGTTTCTGTTATAGTCAACCAGCATATCAACAGAGAGATTTTTACCATTGTTTGAAAAGTGCCCCACCAGTGACCACAGTCATCAGGAGGTAATGAGCCAGAGAGATAATATGACTAATTATTCACTCGGTACTCTTTAACACTAGGACTACCAGGATTTTGAGAAATTCCTATCTCTACCAAGAGGGGCCAAATTGGGTATCTTCCTAGAACTACCGAGAGAGGGCCAAACTGGGTTATTAGCATCCAAATGTGGCCAAACTGACGACTCTGAATGGTCTAATTAGCATCCCTGTAGATGTGACCATAGCCTGAGGGACCAGCAGGGGGGAGGAGAGCCAAACTCACTACATCAACTTTCACGCTGATCGTCCTTTGTCATTGTCAGTAATGGCCTTATTTACATAACAAAGGCGCCTCTTCACACCCTCTCTTGGAGGGCCAAACTGGCCCCTCTCTGGTACCTAGACGAAGATTCCCATTTTGGGAATCTTTGGTAGTCCTAGTGTTAAGGAACAGGTTATGCAGGGTCACTTGGGGATGTGGTAAAGCACTTAAAAAGTCAATAGAATCAACCAAAGACCTAAATTAGAGTCATTTGTTCATATTTGTTTGAGTATCTTCAAGTTGGAGGCAATTGGTTCTTTAAAATGTAATAGTGAATTCATGTTTTTTGTTGAATCATTCATTCATCACAGAAATCACACTGAGTATGGAGTAAAATAAATAGAGTTTACTAAAATAGATCTAGATTACCTCAACCACTGGCAGTCAGTCTGGCACTGGTTTGGAGTCCTACTGGTTGCTTTTAACGCTGGGATTTGATGATCTTATGAATGGCAGGAGATTAGTCCACAGGAAGGGCAAAGGAAGGAGAAGGGAAGAAAACATCAAAGTACGAGTCAACATCTCTAGGATAGCGACAGATGTGTTATGATTAAAATGATGTTTTTGTCTTTGAGGAACGGTTAATGCGGGTTGGGAGGCAATGAGACTTACAACATCAGTGGGATCAATCAAACACCTAATTTTGATTCATTTGAGTTTTATAGTTCTCTAAAGATGCAATTATGTATTCCATTCCAGAAATGAGGACTACTGAGTAAAATCATCAGAGTATCCAGTATGGTTTAATAAAAGCTGAGAGGCACAATGAAAGCTTAATTGAACCCTTGACATTTCTGTGTTACCAACTGATAGAACACTTTTCATAACGTAAGCACAATAAAGAAGCTCCAGCTCTAAGCTTTTTCATGGTCCAGTGCTCCTAATTAAACCATGAATGGTGTCGCCAGGTTACAGTTCTGACTAATTGCTGACACATGAGACTGTTCATGTGTGTCAAATCATCTTGGGCTGCTGCGTTCTCCAATAAATTCTCAGATATGAACTATAGATACATAATCTAATCAAAGTGAGTCTCAAAAGTGTCTAAGCTTGTTCTTCCTTCTTTCCTCACGTGCAGCTTCTCACCAGCAGCTCAGAGTCTCACAGAAAACCAATATGCACCAAAGTGAATCCACATTAGTGGGGCTGAATTGTGCATGACAATAAGAAGGAGCAGGCGTTACAGCAGATGGGATTGTTTCATACACTGCTGACTCACTGTAATGAAACCGGGGAATATCCACGACTTGTAATCTGAAAAATGCTTCTCTAAACTCAAACCGACAAGATAAGTGTGGACAATTGGACTGAATTCTGAAAATTGCTTGTAGTTTGTTGTTATATTGCGCTTATTTGTCACAGGCCTCACCTGAAGGCTCAGTGCTCTAAACGATCCTTTCCCATCAGTTTATGAAATAAAAAAAATTCCCAAACCAGTCCCTTTCCAGCCATTTACTTTGAACTTGAACATTTTGGTTCCAAAAGGGATTCTGGGGTGAAGAGGTAAGAGGCAGAGATGTGTTTGTCAGGGATATCTATGCCTGAGCTGATGCACTCTGTAATCAGGAAGCTGTCAGGGATGATTTAAGCTGCCAACAGGTCCACTGCTCTCGTGCCTCTAACTGCGCAGTATTTCATAACTGCTGAAATCAACCGCAGAGGTAAGGCATATATATATATATATATATATATATATATATATATATATATATATATATATATATATATATATATATATAAATCCAGCTGGAGGGGAGAAATTCTGTAATATTGATAAAATGATGGAGTTACAACAGAAAGCAATAGACAAAAACATTCAACACAGCTCTAGGTACTATGCAGAGTCTTTTTCAAACTGCCAAAACAGCTCAGACTTGTCAGCGGATTTGGATTTCCTAATGCTGCTGGACGCCACGTTGACAGGATGAGCAACTGTCCGGTCAAGCGTTCGCTTCAGGACAGCGACAATATTAAGAGAACATATTTTTTACCTATTCCCATCACTGCAGTTGTGATCTTGAACTGTTACATCTTGCCTCCAGGTTGAACTGATTCCCTCCCCAGCTATCTGAACACATTAATCTGATTTGACACGAGTGCCAAGCTTCAGCTGCTATTGCCCCATTAGTAAAGTGACTTTGTCAGTCATCTTGGCAGCTGCGACTGCTGATTCATGTCTCTCTCCTTCTCACCGAACAGAACAGTGTACACCTGCTGACAAAATCAAGATTCACACACAGTTCAATGTCAGTGACTACTCGCTTAAGGTTCATTTGATCTTAATAGTGGAGGTGAAACCAATAGTCTGAACCTGATGCTGACTGTTGGCTCTGGACAAGAAATTAACAGACACTTATTATGAGCACGAATGTCATCTTGACAATGACATTCAAAGGAAAAACAAGAATTTGGTGTACAAGTTGTCATTTATTTGTATTTGACCAATTCAAAAGTACACATAAATGCTAAAAGATGAAGACAGTACCCAAGTAATACCCTAGTGTAACGTCCGACATAAAGCTGCACTGAAATTTCATGTTTTGTGTAACAAGACCAGGGCACAATTTAGCCAAACGCTTGTTTTAAAATCAGAAATTATAGGCTTCATTTAAATTGATTTTTTTTTAGACTTTATAGATTGATAAATATGCTTGAAGTCAGATCTACTCCAATTGATATTGTGAAACCAAACCGGATGGCAATTCAAGTATATTTAACTAGAACGAAAAATAACACCATGAAACTATGAGATGAAGTGCACCCTCATCCTCTGACCTCTGTTTTTAGTCCAGTGATGTAACATCTCGCCTGCACGTTGCATTTTAGGCTGGACATGACTCGGCAGTATTTAAGAGAGCATCAGATGAGGGGACACCATGAGGACATGTTGAGTACAGTGTGAACAGAAATTTGAGAGTGCTGCAAGCTCTGCAAGACAATGAGTGAGTTGGTAAAACTGATATCGAAATTAATCCAGTATTTTATTTTGCCACTGCCTGGAAAAGAAAAGTCTAAACTATTAAAGTTCTTCAAATAATCCTTATACTCTGGGGCAATTTCAAAATGTTTGTTTTGTTTGTGGAAGCACCAAGAAAGGATCATTATAATTAATTTACAAAGATGATAGAATTAACTGCACAGAAATCACAATTTATGTACATTTTAGATTATTATCTTTCAGATGATTTTTTTTTATTTACATAGATTCTTTTGGAACAGAGACAATATAGAAAGTACAAATAAAACATGAGATGAGAATGGTATATTATATAATCTACTATCTTAGGAATGTGGCAATATAAAATAATATTTAATCCTCATTTTTTCTTAAGCATAGATAAAATTGTATTGTATCAGCAGTATAATCTGAAAATTTAAAGTAAAAGTTGTTGTATTTATCCTGTTGTTAGGCAGCACTCTTGTAAGAGCCATAAAGAGAAAGACGAGACTAAAGTGGGGTGACATATCATTTTTCTTCCACCTGTCTGAGATCTTTGTTTATCCCAGAAAGTGTTGGAGCTTTGTCTGCTACCGAGATTGGTCACAGTTTGGACACTTTTTCCATTTCAACTTTTTGTATTAGATCTAGAAGTAATCTTGGAATCGGTTTACCTCAAAAAAACAAACAACAAAAAAAGCAACTTTATTTTCTTTGTTTTTTTCTTGTGAGACATATTTTATATTTTAGTAAATACAATTTGTATGAGGTAAAATCACATAATGACCTCTTACAGTAGAGACAAAAATATTTCGCATTGTGGTCCTCAATCCTTGCATTCATGTATTGAGGGGACAAAAATCCTTGGATAACAATCTTAGGCTTTTCCTAATAACTGTGTCCTCCTCCTGCACGTCAATCTATCCTACAGCTCAAAAAAGGGCTCCAGGACTCTGATCTCACCTTCAACCCATCTGATCCCAATCAGACATAAAACCGGCATGGTCTGTCTTTAGAAGTCCAATCGAAGAAAACCTCACAGCACGATCAACCCAAAAATGTGTCAAACACACACTGAAAAATATATCTAAATTCAACAGTTTATGTCACTTTCATTTAGTTTTTTTTAAATATTTTTTCTACTTAACTTGTTTTTACAGTGAAGTACAGTAGTTGATGTTTCGTTGACATCTATTTATTGATTTTCTCATGTAACTACTCTTCTTATCCATTTCTCACTACTTATATTGCTTATTAAAATACACATAAAAACACAATATAGTTTAGATTTAAATAATTGGACAATGACATCTGGCATGTGTCAGACAGTCTTATGATTATTGACAGGACTATGATTATGGACCAAAAGGCTAATACTTAACTTCAATTTACCATCCTTGAAGTTAGTTAGTACAAAATAACAGGATTACTACAGCTGAAGGGATGTATTATCCTCATATTGTCCTTAGTTTTTTTTTTCTTTAAGCCATCTGAAATTTAATATTTCAATCATCATATTATAATTGATAATTATTTACAACATTTTATGGTGAGTAATGTTTGTGTCATAGAATTACTGGAGTACGGTACCTTTGGTAGAAATCCCTATCCATGAGTTAAACATTTATTATACACTATTAACAAAAAGCAGTCTTTTGGTTTTGTTAATAGTGTATAATATTAATAAGCTCAAGTCCATATTTACATATGTTTTATGTGCAGAGAGAAACAGCCACTTAAAATGTAGTAATAATAGATACCATGGATTGTCATGTTATTATTGTGGCTTTCTAGTTCTGCTCATATATTGTCATAATCTACAGGTGTTTGTGGGTTTTCTTTTGGTTCTTACATGTTTTTGCATTAGGTTATGTTTTTTATATTATTGTCACTAAGGATGTTCCATACATGATTCATGTCATTGTGTAACGTTCTTAGTAATTTCTTGTGCTCTGCTCTTGTGCATTTGGTTTGTATTCTTGTTAGTGTTACTATTTTGGTTTAGTAAGCTCCTGTTGTGTCCTGTTAAACTCACTCTGTGCTTATTGATCACCTTCTCTCAGTTCCCACAGGTACTGCTCCTGCTGCGCTGCATTTTTCTTATTGGTCACACCTATTTCTCATGCCACTTATCAACTCTCCCAGAGGTTGAGAGCCTGTTAGTTTCCACACCTCCTCACCAGATTCTTTCATTCACCCTTGCCTGTTCTTCATCGGCAGTTTCTCTTACTCCATCAGTTGCTTTGCTGTTTTCAGGTTGTTATTTTTTCTCTTCTCCCATCCCTGTTTTTTGGCTTCTTGTGAATTTAGAGACACTACTAGTCTCATCTCTTGACTGCCCTTGGGTCCAGCTACACAAAAAAACACGATACAAATATAGTCAAATATTTATGTAACTAACTACTGACTAAAAAATTAACCAATCATGATTTTGGCTATCTACTCAACCATCATTCATCACATTACTTTCTTATCTAAAAAGTAACTGAAGATGGTTTCCTCCTATTTATGAATGCATGTTCAGAAATATTACTGCATATGTTAGCTGAACGTTGACTGAAGAACATTTCCAGCTGCAGTGGATCATTGAGCACTGGAATCAGTATGGCGAGCATGTTCAGCATCCGTATGTTAAGAGGGAACCAGATAAGACTTAAAAAGAAGGAAGGTCTATCACAAAAGGACTACAGTATGTGCACATTAACGCTGACTCTCGTCAGTTCAGATTCTAGCTTCATTACTTTCTGAATCTGGGCCTGTGAGATGACTGGCCTCTTGTCTATTCAGTTCACATAGAAAGAGATTTTCTTATTCCAGAAACTGAAAAGGACTTGAATCAGGCACACAGCATGTTCAGATAACTTTAAATAGGATTGCATAGGTACATAAAATAAAAATAGTTGGTATTCAAAATAGGCTATCGTTATCACTTCCGAAGCTTCATTTCTTCATTAACAAGAATAAAGAAAAATGACCAACTGAATTTTATTAAATTTGTGTAGAAAAATAGCAAAAGGAGAAACTCCCTATACATACTTCATGAATTAATTGCTATTCCTAGCAAAAGATCCTAATCATTATCAAACTATAACAACTCTGGTTGTATTGTAGTCCTGAGCAGGGTGATCTTCTTTTGCAGTGATCTGCAAATGACCAAACCCCTAATGGGAGTTTAGTTTCAAGTACTTTGTTATGGCTATGGTGTAAAAAACAAAATACGTGTGATGGCAACATGACTCAGTGTGGAAAATGATTAAGAATGTGGTCAATTAACTCTGTATAATGCATCGTCCTGCTCTTAGTTGAAATGCCAAGTGTGACGTAGAGTACCAAGAAAAAAAAAAGTGTTCTAGCTCATAAATTCTACAATTATCATCACACACTTCAGACACAAACATGAAGTCATCTCCAAGATTTTAGAGCAATTAAGCACAGAAGAGGTTGTCAATAAAATCTGCTCCAGGAACCCATTTTTTTGTCTTAAAACAAAAAAAAAAAGTTTGAGAATATTTTAATTTATTTGGCGAGAAAATAAGATAAACGACATGACCCTTTATCGCTATTGAAGAACTGCAGTAGCGTTGTTTTAGGATCACCACATCTCAAAGCGTATCTGGAAAAAGCCTTTTCTGCGTGTGCTACCATCACACTTGTGCTTTAGCTCTGGTCAGATTAAGCTAAAATGAACCTTCTCTGCAGCATCTGTGATGCCGTGGGGGAATTCCTGGTTCAAAACCCAGGCCAACAGAAATCAGATTGTTCGTGAAACTCACATCCCTAGTCTCTGTATCTTAATCCAAATAAAAATCTATGGAGTTAACTGACAGATGATTCTGTTACAGAAAACACTGCAATTTTGACTCCTTTTCTCTCTATACATGCTCCAAGCTTGACAACAGAGGGGTCACCTAAAATGTTGTGAAATTGATGAGGGGTTTGAATTGCATTCTTGGCAAGCTACTCCGTCTGCAACCCACATGAAACCAGACACACCCCTACGCACAAAATCCCCAAAACATAACTATAAGTTTACTGACAAAAGACATGAAACACAAAAAAATAATAATCAGATTTTACTGATAGGTATGTGGGTGATTGGATGGGTAACTTCTGTGCAGATTTAACACAGCAACGATACAAGCTGCTGTAAAATGGAGACGAGGTAATAACAGTTAACTTACTTGAGTTCGGCTTTACTCTGTCCACACAAGCAGTCCCTGAATATTTCAAAAAGAGGACAGAGAATAATTTATGATGCTGTATTGTGAAATAAAGCAGAAATATTGCAAGAATAAGCTGGTTTGGTAACACTGTGAGAGGAATCTTGACATGAGTTAATTTCTCCAGGGGATAATAAATGCTTTATCTCTCCTTAAAGATCAGCAGAAACTTTCTGATGTCAGAGATATCGCTCTTACTAGTTAATGAGGCTGCTTTAGTTGTCTTTGAAGATAATTCACTCTAACACCTTTCCACTATTGATTGTAATCAGGATAAATAATGTGAGAGAGCTAATGCACCATTTCTCTTTTTGCAAATGTCAAGCGATAAAAACAGATAACTAGCCCTCATTCAGAGCAACACAACCTGCCCAAAAATATCCACTGCAAAAATTAACTTCTAGTTATTCTTATTTGCAGCAATAAGCAGTTGTCATTTGCCCCAAGAAATCAAGGGAAACGATGAACATGTGAAACAAAGTACTCTATAAAGATAAAGCCAAAGATATTTAGTGTCTATGCAAGATGCTGTATGTGTTAAACAATTACCGCACACCAATGATTGATTCAAAGGATTGAATTAAACATCTCAGTTTGCAGATGCTTAGTTGTTAAAATGTTTGAAAATTATGTATCGTCGATTTCTTGTACTTCCAGCTATTTTCCATTTTGTGTTGGTCTATCATGATGAATCTAAATAAAATCTAATAGTTTGTGGATGCAATGAGACAAAATGTGAAGAAAAAAAATTTGAGGAGTGTGAGTACTTTTGTAAGGAACTACATTTACGGTTTTGTCTTCTGTGGATTTGAACAGTTCCAAAATAACAAACAAACAAAAAAAAAAACAAATTAACTAACTAACTAACTAACTAACTAACTATGGTAGGACAAGCATTTTAGAAACAAAAGTCTTTAAAGATTGTCTTCTTTTATTTCTTTTAAATAGCATCTCAGTGCTCTAAATTTAAAGGCATGTGTGTTCTTTATTAATATATAAACTCATCTGTACATTTGACCTTTCTCAGTCTCCTTCAAACTGGCAGTGCTAAGCCTGTTTGAGCAAATTTATCATCTTTATCATCTCATGTACCATGAGAAAAGCTAATTAGTCACAGAAGATGGTCACCTAAATTGTGTTACAGAGCTTATACTCCATGTAGCCTCATATGGCGGTTTAGGTTGGTAGGCTTAGGAAAGGAAAATACACTATGAAGACGTCCTCTCTTTATTATTTTAACCTAGATGACAGAATGAAATAAAGCCGGAGGACATTGATGCATGGCAGCTCGGATTTTCTTCCTTTGAGGCAGTTGCAGGACCGATAAAATATATTTTGTTCCTGTTTCACTTCCTGTTTACAGAAAATGTTTTGTCTGACCATACTTCATGTTGGACAGTGTCAGTTTATTTATATGACAGGTTTTCCCGTCATCAGTGTGTGTTGAAATTGTTCTGTAATGCATTTATTTCAGAAGCGCCTTCATAGAGACAGCAGAAAAACACTAGATGGTCATGATAGCCCAACATATGTCAGAGTTTGTATCTTACTTTCCCACTGCAATGTAATGTTGTTTTCAGTTTATTTTCCTTTTAATCATGTATATAAAGCACTATGAATTGCCTTGTTATTGAAAATGTGCTATACAAATAAAATTGCCTTCCCTTAAATTATGTTTTTTTTTAAAACAAAGGCTATCTGTGTAAATACAGTGAATCCCACTAATCTTTTTGAAATATGAAGGAATAAAAAAAAAAACAGAAATGCAACAGACATGTAAAACTGATTTATGATGTTTATCTTCATGTAGCTTACAGATCACCACATGCTTTATGGAACACATCCAATGTTGTAATAAATATTACATATCTGCCTCCACTCTTGCTGCGCTCACCTTTAAATGATACCACTAATCAAAAGCACATCCTTCCTTCAGTCGATATTCCCTTCCTTACTCAAGATGAAAACTTTGGAAGGATGAGATTTATAAACCGATGAAAAAATATTTCATGCTGCTGGTGTTTACACTAAAGAAGTAAAATGAAGAGATTTGTCTTCCAAGCAGGAGAGCTGGACAGTCAGTCTAAAGATGCAAAACATGTCATGCTAAGTAGTAAAATCACACTTTTCTGTATTTTCTTTAAACCATCACCATGCACGTTTTGACTGTTGCATGGCCAAATTACGAGCATTTTCTCCTAAGCCACACTTATTTTTATGCAGCCAGTGAGTGATTTTTCTAAAGTTAAACAATGTTAAAATCCTCAGAAAACCAATGTATCTGAAGAACATAATTTAAAGCAATATGGAAAGCCCTGCAGGTGTGCTCTATGTACTTAAATTAGAGCTGATGGATTAGGAAAATCCTTACCATTGCTTAGAGCATACAGCAACATTTAAAAGTATATAAACTTCGCATTTTTTGAACCCAGATAAAGTTAGTGCTGAAAACAGGAGACAAAATGGCACTGGCCTTTTCTGAGGACTCCAGTTTGATTTGCTGTTGAAGAAAAGTCATTGCAGTTCTCAGTTTAATCTTGGATAGCTTTGAACTTCAGACAAAATCCTCCTGAGGAGTATTTATTATAATTTATTAAATAAAAGCTCCTTTTCATATGGCCACACAAGACACAGATGGAAACTGTGCAGGTTTTACCTGGGAGTTCAGGTTTCTCTGCTTCTTCTGGCAGACTTTGAAGAATAGAGCTTTTCTCAGTGTGGTTGTAGACACATTGTGTGGTTATCATTTCTCAAGCACAAAAGGCCAGAGGACATTTGGTGTTCAAGCTACACTAGCTCTCATATGTGAGCTGTTGGCCAAACACAAAGCCCTCAGAGGGAAACAGAAGATTTCAGAGCAGAAGATTTCTTTTTGTTTTTTAGTGACTGCTCAAAAAATAACCCCACAGAAAAAACGGACAAAAGCCCTCAACATTCATACAGTCAGTTAGCTTTAGAAAACAAATAATTTTCCATTGTGCAGCACGTACCTTGTCTAATTTGGTTGAGGAGGAAAATCTGTGCTATTAACAGATGCACATCATTCTTCATGCTTCATTAAAGTAATTCCTGTGCAGAGGTTACTTAGTCTCCAGAGGGTGGTGGAAAAATGATGCATTAACTAGTTCACTTGGCTGTACCAGCAGACAGGAAAATACAGAGCAGAGTTCCATTTGCCTTTTCAATCCCCAAGTCCGGGTTGTTGCCCTTTCTGCCAGGTGTCGGGATTTAAAGTGGAGACACTCAGTAATAGTGACAGACAAGGATAGCGAACATAAAGAAGCCATATGAATATGTTTGACCCTGTGTGTGACTGATAATTTCCATGTTGAATGAAAAGTACAGTTAGCTTCCAGTTACACAAATGCTCCTTTTATACAGCGACCTCCACAGTTATCAAGCACCTTTGGTAAAACCTTTTTATAAATCCATCAAATATTACAGTAGTTAAATTTCACACCAATAATTATTGGAAAGGTGATTGTTTGCAATGTGTAAAACCGAGCTCAACTTTCCCCCCATAATTAAGTCAGAATAAATGCTTCAGCAGACACTGGGATCAATATTGTTGTGGTTGATTTGCTTTTAATAGTTTTTTTAAATTTATTTCCTGAACTAAGTTACTTTTATTTACATGGTGTGATATACCTAAAAGGATTTGTTTTGAGTTGTCCATTTTTTAACCATACACCTTAATTCTCATTACAGAACAAGTAACAGGAAGCAGTCCTCCATGTAGGGTTAAGGTGAAAAGTGAAATTGAAGAAGTTGCTTTCTTATCTTAAACTCATTCAAACCAGGACATTTGGGATTTACACTCAGGTCTCCTACGGGAAGTCTTATACTTTTTTCTCATTTATAATAGATGCTAAAAGCCCAACTCAATTATTCGTCCCCTTAGCCAGATTTAACTCAAAATTGTTCATTTTATGTTAAAAGTTTATAACATTTGAATACATTTGAACACTTACCACTTTACCATCACTCCACGTAAGAAAAAAAAGAGCAACATAATTTATCAAGCGTTCTTCATAACTGATAATGCCTCTATCTGCTTCCCACAACATATTTACACCGTCCTTACAGAACAGGCTGAATGTAATGTATCTTCAACGCAAGGCCCACAGAGATAAAAAAAGAGTTTGGCTTGGCTTTTAAATTTAAAATGAACTTGAGTTTGCATAAATAAATTTTGCTCATTTGGCAGGCGCACTTAGTGTGGCACAAGAGCCAAAATTGTCCGTTTTCCATAATGAACAAAAGCACAGGAGAACTGAGCTCCCTGTCCTCCTTTCGCCAAGACATGTTGACACATTTGTTGCTTTTCTAATGGGGGTACTTAAATTAAACGCAGAGTCATTTCAGAGAACTGGAGCTATTAATAGCCTCCGGAGGCTGTTGAAAGAAGAAAAAATGCAATACTTTGATTGCTTTGACAGGAAAGCAGTAAATCAAATAAAGTCATACAGCATTTGGCTCTAATTCACGAGCAATGAAATGCATATATTGTTTCTGAAATTAATACACTTGTATAATTTTCTGTACAGCATTTTTTAAAATAATTTATTTTTTACTCTCCTATCCAAATATCCGGCCAGTATAATTGGAATATCCAATTGTATTATAACACCAATATGACAAAATCACTATCTCAACTTAAAATATGTCAAACAAATCAAATAGGTTTAATAGCTATAATAACAAAACTATGTGGTATTGAAAAATAAACAGGGGGATGTAGAAATGAAAAGAAAAATCTGACAACTTGTCTTTACCAACTCCAACAACATACTGAGGGTCTCGGGTGTTTAATGGTCAATATTAGTTATACAACGAGTGCTACAAAGATTAAATCATATAACTTTAAGTTGTATTAATGAAACAAACATCCAGCTGTCCAATAAATATATTTCTCACTTCTCATAGGAATAAAACTGAAAACAAAAAAGGTCATTGCATTGTTCAATTTATTGCTGAATAAATTCTCCATTCTTACTTCAAAGACAGGGAAATGTCTGTGTGCTCACGTCTCCTCCACTGAAGAGCACAGGTAAATTTTAATCAGTTCTGCTGTCTAAAGTTTGCTTTGAGCACTTTATAAAGCTAAATGACTGAATGAAGGAGAAGGGAAAAATTCATACTGTTCTGCTGAACCATCGGTGGAAGTGAGCCCCCAGAACTGTTCTCTAGGTTCTCTAGTTTTCTGGCAGAATCCAAAAGTTTGAATGCTTGGTTAGTTGGAGATGGTGAAAATTCCCTTTCGATATCATCAAGATTGCAAATGACTGTCTTGGTCAACAGTCTTTTACCCTTTGACTATTGAAGAAAGTCAGTATCAGTAGTACTTTTGGCATGGATGGGTTTGCAATGTATCCGAATCAAAGGGTTTTAGTTTAAGGGTATGGAGATTTATGCAACCAGGTTATTGCAACTTTCTTTTAAATTATTTTTTACTAACATTGTATGGGATATATGTGACATTATATTTTGAAATTTAAAAATGTCTTCTTAAAGTTTAAATTTTAGATGAAAAAAGGAGATTTTGAAATGGGCTGTTTCAAGTAAGATCTGATTCAAGCATGTTGTTTTTCAAAAGGCAGGAAAGTTGCTGGAAGTGCTATACAGGTCAGGCCACTTACCGTACTTGAGAGATGAAGCTAACCTTGTATAATAGAGAATTAGCTCCACTCTGATATGGATGAAGATAGATGTAAAATCAAAGAATATTAGCTCAGGAGAAACAAATCTTAGTTAGAAAATACAGTTAGAATCCAGCTGCATTCTAACAAACCCAAATAGAAAAATTAAATACATTTGTGACATTCCAATTAAATCACTTTTTAAGGTAATCCAGATCTTCCCAGCTCTAGTGTTAAGCCTTTGAGCTACCTGAGGTAAGAAATAGAAACCTAGTGAATTCAAATTGAGCTGAAATGATAATGTGACCTTACATATATAGATAAATTTCCCATTACTCAAGCAGCATGACTTCAAATGAGGAATACATTGGGGGGCAATGTTGGCTTAAGTAATGTACCATGATGTAATTTCCAGATAGAAATTAGCATCACCAGAATATTAACATTTTACATAAAAAAGATGATTGCACCACAGCGCTAACTTTCAAATTAACCATTAAGTAGGCCATCTTCATAGCTGTCTGCATAAAAGTTTTCCTTTAGCTGAATAAAACATAACTTTTGGTCTAATTACACTAATAACACTGTGTCATGTAATGTTGAGAAATCAGAGTGATGCAATCAGAAGGAAATCACAGATATTGTGGCTCATCAGGTCTACACTAAAAGTGAAATTACAGAGATGTCGGGAAAGTCCAAGTCAGGTTGTGTTTGTGATATAATAGCATGTAACCACACTTTTTGGAGACACGATTGGGGTCTAAATAAACAGAAAGTGTAATCAAGGCAAGGTTTATAGGTTTAGGTTATTACTGAAGCCTTCTTTTAATCCATAGCCAAGATTATTACCATTGCTTTGACCTCCTGTACCAGTGCCGTTATTGGCATTGTTTCCCTATATGTGGGGCTGTAGGCAGTTTAAAGGTGTTGAAAATGGCAACATTCATCATCAGTGCTTTGAATAAAATGTTGTTTTACTTTGCTTTGTCAATTTCCATGGTAGGGGCTACAGCAGTGCCCTTTTGGTGACATCTTCGCTTAGGAATGTGCAAAAACGACTTGTGACATTTGACTGTGCATGCTTTGTGGTTTTTTTTCCTGTTTGCTCTGCTTTCCTCCCAGAGTGAAAAACAAGCACAATATGTTTATTGGCATCTCTAAGTTGCCCTTGGGTTTGAATGTTTGTGTGTGGTTGTTTGCCCTTTGATTCTCTGTTACCTGTAATAAGCTGGCAACCTGCCCTTGGTCCTGCAAGGATTAAGCAAGAAAGATGTGTTTTTCACTAATACAAACTGAATATTACGTTAAGAGCAATGAAACAACCGCATTTAAAGACACATTGTACTCTACAAGAACCAACTGGAAAGGGACCTTACATGATCTGGAAATCAACAAGTATTATCTTAACTGATTTACATGTAAGAATGACTACAGTTACATTTTCTTAAAAACCTAAGAAAATGGTGTTGTGGATTCATTTTGAGTTCCAGTAACTACTTAAGTCAAAGAAAGGACAGTAAAATAAATGCAAAAGCAAAGTTCTGTCTTCATAACTGGCCTTGATCCATCAGATTTCAGGACCAGAACAACCAGTGAACTCCAATAGCAACAGACCTTCCAGAATGCTTGTTTTGAGATCTTTTTTGGTCAGATCCTACACTAATAGTGCCTGAATGTTTCCAGCATCTTGATTCACTAATTTCTGAGTTTATGTTAGCCTGTAGTTCATATTTTCTATTTGCTTTAAATTACACAAAGGAGATGCACATTTTAATTTGCAAATGAATAGCATTTTGAACTCCACTGTTGCAGTGGGTGGCGATATGTTCCCAGACTGCAGACGCTCTCCTGCAGTAGAGGGAGCGGCTCAGCATCTGGATTAATGTAAGCTGAAGAAGACTTAACAAACATCTTTTCAATCTCGTACATTTTAAGGAAGACATCATTGAAATTAACCTAATAAGAGAAAACACAGCTTAGTTTCACTATGTTTTTATATAAAATGAAAAAATGACTTACTTTTGTCGTATTTCATTTGCAATGTTTTTGTGTGTGATGCCCTTGTGCAACCTTTGGCTATACAAACTTTAAGGAAAACTTATTTTAATGTAACTTATTATTGTAAAGGCAATTTTTTTCTGAAACCCAATGAACCTTTCATAGATTTGTCATAAATTTGCCTAGGAGTGAAAATGCATCAGGATTCTAAGAATACAATTACCTGGGGTAATAAATTATGTAAACATGTTATTAGCTGAAACATAATAGGTCAGCAAATGAAAACCAAGAACTAGGTTAGAGGTCAAAACTGATAGACAAAACCTTAAATCTGCAAAGTAGAGTTGTTCTTGTGCTGTCCTTTCTATCTGTGTGTAGGCTTTACTGCTACTTTGGTTTGAATAATTCCAGGGTTTCATTATCCACTTGGTTGCTCCTGCAACTAAAAAAGAATAAAGACACTAGATGTCCATAATTTTACTAAAATAGGCTCATGATTAAGAAGAACTCATCTGTTCATTATTAGCTTGTCAAAACAAAAGAAAGGAGGCTTGCCTGAAGTCATTGATATCATTTCTTACATAATATTTCAAGTTTTGCCCTGCAGATTTCAGTAACCTTGCTCGATTTTTAAGATGAAATACAGGCTAAACAAAAAAATTACGAACCTAACAGATAAAGTCCAGGCAGTTTATTCAAAAGAATGTGCACTCTGTCCGACTGATGAATTACAAAGTCTTATTTTCTCCATCCATCCCCACAACATCAGCTCAATGGAGATTTATCACTCCATAATCCCCATTGTGGACATGGTGACTCAATTCAACCCTGCTGCTGATTTAACCGTTTGTCCACAAAGCTTTAACTCGCAGAAACAGCCGGGTTTTATTTCAGAGAAAAAGAATGACATCTAATTCCCTTCCATTGCCCAGTGGGGACGACCTTAAGCTGCTTTGAAAGGACACCATCTTAAAGAGCCTCTTTGCTAAGGCTTATTTTCTGGTTTTGATCTATCTTGTGGTCACAGAGGTTCTCTATGAAGGATTTTGTACATTGTTTGAGTTGACTGACCAAGCACTCTGCCCTCTCTGTGTTATACCACGCAGCTCTCAATATGAAGAGGAAGTCATTTTTCTGTTTGACTTCTCTGAAATAAAGTTATATAAATTCACATTTTGACATATTTATTTCTCAGAGGTAAAAACAAACTAAAATGTTAAGCCAGGCTTCTTCTCTCACATAAAAGTATAGCATAGCAAGCCTCAAGTTTTCCTCTCCCTAAGCAGCAGTGGTGGCAACAAGATCTGTATGTCTTTCACATGAATTGGAGCTGTGCCTCTCGAAGCGAACTCATGCTTCTTCAATCCAGAACTATATCAAGATTACTACACTGCCAGGAGGCTTTATATAGGCAAAAAAGGCAACCGTTTTCCTGCAATACAATAGATGTCTCCTCACTTTCAATAAGTACTGCAGATTACCAGTGTGGTCATCTGCCTTTAATAGTCAATATACACACTTTTGACATTTATACCTAATGTTCTCCCCAAGTTAATTCAGACAAAAGACAAGTTTGTGTTTAATGCCCTTGCTTCATATATTTTTTGTTTTGATCGTTTCACTTTTTTTTTGTTACTTTAGGAAACCAGGGTTGTATTTAATAATTGTAGCACCTGTTTTATATGTTGCTATTTTGCTTCAATTCAACCCACTTTCCACTGCGTGGGGCCAAATCTTTGACATAGTAAATATTTTCGTATTGTTTTTTGACCATATAATTGTTGTGATCTGCTCATAATCAGCTAGTTTTTTTCCTGTTTACCTTTTGTTTCTTTGGGATTCTCCCTGATCACCATCAGCTGTTTTCAGTTTGCGGATTATCTCCCGCTTGCATTTAAGTTTGTTGTGTGCCCTTCATTGGTGTGGGATTCTCTGTTAGTGCTTGGTGGACTTAGACGTAGCCAGGCTCATTTGATGTACAGCCTGTGACTACTTGTGTTGACCATTAAATGCCTTTATCTGCTCAATCTGGTGAATTCTCTTCCCTACCTACAAACACTTCATGACAATAATGCATCTACTCTCAAAGCTTGGCAACAATTCCTGCTAACTAACTTTCTTTAACTTGCATGCTTTTACCTTTAATTACTGTAAATCCTTCATGCAAAAATGAAAATGCAATATTAGAGAAAAGTACATTAGCTCCAGGCTGCTCAAGTTATAAGTTTCAGATTTATGCTTACAACCTGATTTCAAGCTGGAGTAATGTTCTAAAGACTTATTTTTTGGGGTCAGCTAAATATAGCAGATTATGCAGCATGCTCCTGATGTTTGTCCTTTAGAAGGAAAAATCTTGGCAGAGATTTGGGGTATATCTACTTCTACAAAAATAGATGGATCATTGATGGAAATGGATCTATTTGGCCAACAGTTATGTTGGATAAATGGATAAATGTACATGAGCATAATTTTCCACTTCAGGAAAACATCTAGAGTTGATGTCACACTCGTATCCTTCTCTGTCTGCTAGAATCTAAAAACATTTCGGAGTGGTTGTAACTGTAAAGAAAGATATTGCCCTGATTCAACACACCTGAATAAAATGAATGGTCAGTTGCAGAGCCAGAGCGAGGTGATACACAGAGGAGATAATTCAGGAATGCAAATCAGCTGCTTTGGAGCAAGTACAACTCTAAAACATGCAGTCCTTTAAATTTAGGAATCAATAAATATATTTTTATCATTAAGTAGAAGAGTGACCCTGTTCTGTAATAAGTAGTTTTGAAAACATCTCATCCTTTCACATCAATGAGTTATGAATGTCTCTACTGATGTGCTTCAGTTTTGCATAATGCTTTTTTGGGGGAAAGAAGGATGAAAATGTATAGAAATAGTTACTTTTGTTGTGACATTTCTGTCATTCTGTTTGAATTCAATTATTGGCCAACCATCTAGGTATAAAAATTAAAATTTCTATTCACAGACAGAGTGCTCCCAATGTTTAAATAATTAAATGCTGTGTTAATAATGAAAATGTCAGACCATCTTCCTATTGGAGTCACCTTAAGCATTTAGCATTAGGTAGTCAGTGGTCAGTCAACAGTGCAGAGTACATGCATAGTGTTACTTGACATCAATCAGTGTCATTGTCAGTCACTGCTACAACTTTTGAGTGGCACTTCAGTAGATTCTGTATCAGTGGCACATATGTGAAGTACATAGCATCATTTTGTTGTCCAAGTGTCAGGACATTTGACATTTTCAGAAATTTGGCTAAAATTAATGTCAATTTATGGGTCATATTTTATTGGATGCATAACCTGATAATGCTTGAACATTATTCACTCAGAACAGTGCATGCACTGTATATACACCATTAATATGCAAACAAATGTATAGCAGTGTGCAACACGGATTTAAATATCATGGGTGTCCCATGCACGTTTTTTCAAATCACAGAACAGTTCTACTTCTACAGGCCCATGTTATGTTATTCAATATAGTGGAAATTAACAATTTCACATGAATTGATTATTCTTTATTGAACTGCAAGAGATAGTCCCTTTTCCTCCGTAAACTAATATCATTTGCCAAAAAAGTAAAAAAGAATTCAGAAAAAATTTTAAATGAATAAAAAAATAAACAAAGAAAATAATGTTATGTATGTAGTTTTATTTTCATGTTGCTTTTTATTTTCAGTTTATATAGTCACAGTAGTACATAATTTAAAAGGTACAAAAAAAATCTGATTTTTATGCACCCCCAGCAGCCTCCTTTTGAAGCGTCTCCATTTTGCTATAGAGGACGATTTTCACACTCTCTGCTATGATTTACTCCAAAAAAACTGGCTCATTTTCAACACTGAAGCAAATAAATTGCATTATATTTGTTTTTACAGCTCTGCTGGAGCTAATAAAAAAACTCCCCCTCTCTTCCCCTGCAATTTAATTAAAGTATGTTCTGGACTTGTCAAGACTAATACTTCATGTCTCTCACGGTGGCCTTAGTAATATTTAATCATTGCTGTCTTTTCAAAACAAACACTTGAGACATGACAGCCAGAGGTTCAGTAGGTTAAATGCTAATCACTTTAGACTGCAACAGACTATGAATGGAAGATATCTCACAAGAGATTCAGCTTCTGTCATCTAGTAAATGTTACCCGTTGAATTAAAGCAGTGTATTGTTTCATCAGATCCATTATTAGAAGCAATATCTTGCTCTGGCAGAAGTGGACGGCACTTTCAAACTGCGTAATAATCAGCAGTGGTGCGAGTGAGCTTCTGTTTCTGAAGCACCTTCCATAATCAGTCATCACCTCCTGAAAGGAGAAAGGTGTGACCTCTTGGTATCCTCAACTTCAAACTCTTTCTTTGTTTGATCACAAAAGGAGAGCGCTGCAACAATCAGTGTCTGACATGCCCAGCTATTCCGTCCTGGATTTATTTATATCCCCCCTCTTGACAATGATTATGCATGGCCTAAAGGTAGACACGCTCTTATGATTAAAGTTGATGAGGTTTGTTATTTTACTTTGTGATGTGAAGCTTCCTGCCTGCAGGACCCGATCAAAGCCGAGGCCTGTAAGACCAATTAGAGTATCTAGTAAAAACACTGAGCGGAGATCAAAGAGGGAGCTTCCTTACACGACAGCCAAAGGGATAAAAAAAATAAAATAAAATAAAATAACAGGATCCCATTAAGAGTATGCGCGCATCCACTAAGAGATCCATTATTAGTATTGCTAGATGCTCCTGGTTAGGAGCAGGACTGCATTTGCTTTTTGTTGTTTTTTTCTACAAAAATGTAAAATGGCCTTTTACTGTTAATGTTTCTATACAATACATTGTTGCACAGGGACAGGAGCAACACATCCTTTGCTGACAGCACTCTCTTTAAAAGATCCAGCAGATCCAGCCAAACAACTGTGCTATTGTTATTACACCACATTTAGTCCAGGCACACATCAGTTGATGGATAGAAAAAGGTTGTTGTACTGTGGAAGAGCACAATGGCGGATGAGACCAAAACACACAAAAAAAGAGCAGAATGGATTAGGGAGAGATGTTCTGCCTTGAAGCAAACAAACACAGCAGTCAATGACATCAGGTGGGAACAAAAGAGAAATGGAAAAATGATCATATGGGACTCATTTTGTTCAGACCTCTTTGGCTTCTTTTTTCCCTATTTGTATGGAGTATAGAAGTGATGATACAGCGCAGCAATTCTAAATTTGGAAAGAATTATCTTTACTTTGACAGGTAAGACCCAAATTATTCAGATCTCTGGCAGAATTAGATCAACCAAGCTGTTTTCTGATTTTAAAATGGTACAAGTTTCTCCAAAAAAACCCACAATGTTACGGCCCGGCTCGGATGGCTGCAACAAAAAATAGGGAGGACACGGCAACCAGAAACATTTTTAGCCCTTCAGAGGCATTTATTAAAAAAACGATTGTCTAGGGAAGCAATGGGCGGCAGCCCAAGACATGATAAACTAGCGCTCCCTCAGCCTGGTCCTTCCCCAGTCATGGATCCGGTTGGCCCCCCACAGTTCTCAGCTCCCACAACGTGTCAAGCGATCTGCTGGCTCCACCTCTGACTCGGGATCTCGGCTGGGCCTGGATCGCCGGGTCATCTGCGCCTGGTTCTTACGTCGGCCATCATCTCATGAGTGGAACGGTGCTCCTTATATACAATCCAGGTGGCCACGTAATCAGAGGCACCTCCCACAATCGAGGACCTTAATTGGCAAACAATTTACCGGCCACATAGCACTCACAAGGACCGCACAGCAGGGGCCGTCACACACAAGATAATGTGCAAGTTTTTGTACATTTTAATAAAAATTCAATGTCCAAAACTATTCATCCCTTCTCAACAATCAGTGGAAAAAGTTGTCATCAGTTATTACACTAACCAAATTGTTCTGAAAAATGTTGATAAGCTTTTCACAAGTGAGTGACGTTTCTTTTTTTAACAAAAAGAAAATGTAGAAAAATAAAGCTTTACGTCGACTTCTGTTATCTTTGATCATCCTATTGAGGATGGTGCAAAATCTTGAATTTTCCCCCAATAAATTCTCTTCACATAAAATTTGTTTTTTCGACATACATCTGTATGTTTTCCAGGCAGAAGAAATGTTGGTCAAGTTAAGAATACTTTAATTCCAATTAAAACAATGGGATTATAAACGTCCTGAGAAAAAAAGTTTTTATTTTTCTCCACAAAAAAGACAAAATGTTTGTTGACATGTATGGCGACTTCCAGATATTTCAGACCTGTTTGGTATGGCATGGTATGGAAAAAATAAAATAAACATGGCAGTTAGAAAACAAGCAAATAAACAGATGGTAATTACTATAATAGCTGCGTCTCTCTCTGATGCAGCTCAGTGATGCTTTAAAACTAACATCTGGCGCCATCATTAAGTTGTACACACTGGTGACAGAAAGAGAAAGTAAGACACCCAAGTCAGAGTATTTACAGAAATTGAGTATGGGTCAAAATCTACAATAAAAAAAGTCCAAATACAGAATTGACCAACATCAGCAGAAAGCATTTGTCATTCTTCAGGGGTTTCATTTATAAAACATTGTGTGCTAAAAAAGAATTGACACAGCTAAAAGATTTTGCCTATGGGAGACTCAAGAAGGAAATTTTAATTTATCGGGCCTGACTTGATGTATTCTTTCACTATAAGATGTTGTTTTATAAATCTGGATTTTTTACTTTTGGGCATACGTACACTTTTAGTGTAGATCCAACACAATGTTTTCTAAATGAGATACCTGGTGTGTAATGTAGGAGGACACAGGGACTGCTGCAGAAACATAAGCATTGGATAAACAGATACATTTGTTGAAGTGAAAACGTTTTGTTGTTATGTAGCCAAAATTAAAATGCACATTGCAATTCAGGCTTCCCTGGTGCAGTTCTGTTTATTCTGAAAAAAGTTATGAGTGAACTATTTTGTTATGTTAACATAACAATTGTATTTTTATAGTGATTTCTCTTTGAAGTCAAAAGTTAGATTCTCACGGCTCACAGACAAAATACAACAAGAATGCTTCTTGAGATCCAAACTCCTGCTGGCAAAGTTGAAACCACCCCGACCAAACTTTCCTTAACAGTAAGCAATTAAAAAAAGTTAAAGTGAAAAGACACCAATAGTGCCAGGAGATGCTACATCTGGCAGAAAGTCATATGCTAAACAATGTTACCACTGCATTTATTCTTTCAAAAGCCATGGTTTAAGTCTTGTAGGAAAACGTTGAGGTGCATTACAGAGTAAGAGTAAGACCAGATTCTTGGCATCTTGTCTATTCTGCTATCCGCTCAATCACAAAGCCTGTGTGATGTAAGGTTTATCATCTATACCCACCCGCTACAGTCCTCTGAGAATATAAGGGGACGTTTGCTTTCAACCCAGATTGCAGCACATTATCGCCCCCTAAGTGGGTGGACTGAAATTGGTTAGTCTCTGAGTGTGATGGGGTTATCTGGCTGAGCCATAACGTAACAATAAGGGAACTTTTTGTCTGTGTGGTCTAATCTCTAACAATCACTGACACAAAGATTTATGTCAGACAATGTGCAGGCTGCATACCTTTCTTTCTTTGGAACAAAATGACATCATGAAGATTTTTTTTCTTTTTAGGAGGCTTTCTGTTCTAAAATTATGAATATTTCAATTGCTTATGCAGAGAGGATTGAAGGTTTGGTTGCTTAAGAAGGCTAAAATAATCATCTATGCTGTTTTATTGGGGAATACTTAAGACATAAAACGGGAAACAATTTGACTAATCTTCAAATTGCAGCTACAAGTTTAAAGTAAACCCTTTATATATAATCTACGCTTGTGTAGATTAAATAGTCACAGTTCTGAGGCATAATCTATAATTTTTTGTGTACAGAGCGCAAACCAGATCCCTTTTTATTCAAACCCCTAATTAACTGAGCCGAATTACAGAGAATCACATTTTTATTAATCTTTTTTGATGAGCGCTTTGGTACTGAGCAGATTAATTACTTCAGTGTCCTATATACATTCAGTCCTACATTTTTAGAGTATGTGCACTGTGACTCAACTTGTCTTCTATATAATGCCTTTATTACAGTGCTTCCTCATTCCATTGTTTCAAAATTAAACATAAGACAGAAATATTTAGCAGCTCCAATGAAACCAAAAATAGGCTCTGTGTATGTGAGATCAAACAGTGAATGAGAGTCTGCTTCAAATAATGGCCACTCAGTGTGAAGAGCACTGGCAGAGCCCTTGACACGTCCAGACTGCTAGCACATCAACTGGCATGAAACGCGTCCGCCGCACTTAACGCACCGCAGCCGCCACAGTCAGACCACTGCCAATCAGCCTGAGAGGTCAGAGAAGCCCATGAAATGTGAACCTGCTCAAGTTTCACCCATAGACAGCAATTAATAATGAGATCCCAAAGGAAAGGCATTCCTCGATCAGTTCATGACGGACTCGACTTCAAATGTCTGTGACCAATCATCCAAGAAGCATAATTACCATCGAGGGAAAACAACCACTTGTTTTGCTCTGAACAGCACAGAAGCTCCTGAAATTCAAAAGAGAAGCTGTTGGATCTGAAGTTTACACATTATTCTGTGTCACATAACCTGAGAGGAGTCAGATTGTTTAAAGGTGGAGAGATTGATTAGGTCTTGAGATAGCATTGACAATAGTCTTTTATGTAGCTTTTGGAAGACAACAACCCTAACTTGATTTTTTGCATATATGCAGCTCTGGAAAGAATTAAGAGACCACTTCACTGAACCCCATTGAAAACCTCATGGATATTCTACTAAATATTAATTTCTGAACTCTTCCTTTGTTAAAAAAAATGGTTTCTAAATGAATTTGAACTTGTTTTCTTTGCATTATTTGAGGTCTGAAAGCGTTTTTGTTATTTTGACCATTTCTCATTTTCTGCAGATAAATAATACATTTTTGCTTGTAATTCGGAGACATGTTGTCAGTGGTTCATAGAATAAAAGAACAATGTTCATTTTAAGCAACCATATATCTATAATGAGTAACATGAGAACTGATCATTTTGCAGTGGTCTCTTAATTTTTTCCAGAGCTGTATACATTTTATTTTGAAAACAAATTTTAATGAATTATTTCAGTGGCATTTCTCTTTTTTTCTACACACTGTCCATTTCTTGTTCGCTTTGGGTATCCCATCGTTTCTTGTTTTTGTTTTGTAGAACTGGGTCTTTAAGTATTTATGTCTTGCCATAATTTCAATAAAATAAAAATGGTTTTAATAATAAATCATTGCTTTTCATGGCTGTGTAAACTAAATGTAACAAATTCTTCTGAATGAAAACGATC
The DNA here is from genome assembly GCF_001444195.1 of Xiphophorus couchianus. Classification (NCBI taxonomy): domain Eukaryota; kingdom Metazoa; phylum Chordata; class Actinopteri; order Cyprinodontiformes; family Poeciliidae; genus Xiphophorus; species Xiphophorus couchianus. Next base: position 12,375,800 of record NC_040242.1, on the reverse strand, counting down.
CACCCAAGAAAATGTTTATGCAGCACTGCACTCAGCAATATAATTTAACTTTATTCCCAGTAACCCTTGCTTTCAAAAACCAGGCAAATTCCAACACCTTTTCCACACTTTGATAATCTCAGAGGACAGGTGCCTCAGCTGTGCAATGGAAGTACTAAATTTAGGTAATCTATTCCTTACTCCACTTGTATCAAGGCATCCATAAAACAGTCACCTCCTATAAACACCTCGTCTATCAAAGAGAGTGAGCGGAAGTCAGGTTTATTACTCTCTGTACATCACTTTTTTTTTTACAACAGTATCTTAAAACGTTAAATTAACAGTGAAAAAAGATCAGATGTATTGTTTGTTAAACATGCTGCCTTCCCTGCAACAAAACCTTGCGTTTGCTAGAATAATCTAAGATGATTAGGCTAAATTTGTGAGGATTTATCACTAAGAAAACAATGTCAAAGTGAACAAACTGGGAAGCAAATTACAACAAATGAGGAAGCAATATATGTGCAATTATCATAAGTAAAGAGATACAGAAGTAATATAAAATATATCTTCAAAGACGGAATCTGGAAATGACATATTGCATACGGCCTCATCAGTTCTCATAAATACAAATTTCAAAGAGTGTTGTGTTTTTTATATGTTTGGTCTGAGTAAACTCTTGCTTAAATGCATATTGAGCAACCTAATCAGATTACTGTTGTTTTCTCCACCAGCAGGATGTTGTGCACTGTCATTATTTATGGATTAGAGAAATTTGCTTTTGACTTCCAGTACCATTTCTATTCCACACCAGTAACGACTTTCCTCTAGGTTGCAATATATTTCACTTTAGGTAAATAGAGTTATTACCTACCTCAGGGTGTACTCTGGATCAAATTAGTTATTGGGGAGAATATTAACAAGTCCCAAGTGGCTTTGAGACATGAATAACGTCCTCCTTTGTCAACACACAATAAAGACAAACCTTGGAGCTAATAATGAGGGAAGTAGTACCTTTGTCCCAGTGGATCTACGTGAACTGAATTTTATTTTTATATGTAGGCATTTTGAAAAGAATCTGTTTGTCAAATCTTTATTTGTCTTTGCAGAACACGGTCTCTTGTTTTCTACAACCTCATTGCAATTTAGATCAAAGACAAAAACGACAACAGACATTACAACAAGGGAATTTCACTTTGGGAATTTTTCTACTCTTTTTGTTTTGTTATACTCCAAGGCATCTTCTGTGCTTGTTCAGTAAAGCTTCATTAAATCCTTATCTGAACCTTTTATTTTGCTCATCTTGCTACAGAAGATACAGTTCATAAAGCTGTGGTGCCAATTGTTTATTCATTGAGCAAAAATGGCAAATATTTGCTCCATTCATATTTTGCCATATGAATCAGAAATCTTTTTATACAATTTGTGCATTAAGGTGTCATTCAGTCATGTGTTAAAATGATTGTATTGATTTTCAGTACCCCTGATTAGGATTACAACATCCATCAATTAACAGATCAACAAATGAATGGACTCCATTAAGACATATTAAACATTAAAAAGTTCCAAGGTGATAATATTCATGCAAAAGCATTCATGTTTGCATTTGGTCACCTTACAACCCCGAGCTATTTTATTAGGATTTTACATGATAGATAACTGAAAGGGTACATACATTTGAAATGCAGGAATAAATTGTTTTCCTTGTCTTTTCAAATAGTCTTAAGTCAGAAGTATTTTATCTGTATTTGTATTCAGTCATCCAGAATCACAACTCACGATTGGCTAGAAAATGATTGGGCCATTTATATGAATATATGTTAATTTAAGCCGTCCTATAGCTTTAGATATTTGTTGGAGTCGCCCACGGCATTAAGACTTTTTGTCCTGTATTAAAGCCGAAGCATCAAACTCATCTTCGTTTCAGGCCACATCAAGATCATGAATGTCTTCACAGAGCAGGCTGTGGAGCCAATAACACTGGATTTCATTAAGGATATCTGCAAAACTTCAAAAAGGTATGAATTCTTTTGCTAGTCATCATAACTTTTTTTTTTTTTTTAACAACAAGCAATTTAAATCTCTGAATATGTGTGTGTTTGTTTAAATTATTCTGCCTGGGACTTGACTTCTCTCCATCCTTACAATAAGAGAAGAGCTGAACAGAAAAATAAAACAAGGACAAAGCAAGGAGAGAAATGTACTTTCGGTTTGCCATTAAATTGGAATGTGAAGCAACGGTGTCAGAGCAAAAATAGGGAATTTAAACTATACGTTTCAGCTCTGCTTGTCATCCAATCAAGGACCTTGGTTGCTTGAGAGGCAGCCTCATTTGACGATCCCCTTTTCAATTCAAGCACAGCCTATGCTTTCAGAAGCAGCCAACTGGGTTGTCACTTTGAATATGTTATTTATTGTCATCTCTAGAAGAGCGCAGGAACAGGAAGACAGCTGGTTTAAATTGATTGTGTGATACAAATACATTCAGAAACAGAGCAGGAACAAGGCATTGTTGAAGAGTAGCGACTGTATGTTCTGGTGCGTGTGTATATGATTTATATTTTGATTAATTTTGATGCTTATATATTGCATTTTAAATTGCAGTCTCTCAACCCCAACAGGAGGAAACATAGCCTCTGTGTTCAAGTAATATAATATCATTATTTCAGCGCTGAATTAAAGTATTTAGTATTTTGTATTTAATCCAAGATTTGCATGAATGAGTTCATTCTTGAACACACGTATGGTAAATCTAATAATCTGCACTGCAGCTGTCTTTGCATTCAATGAATGCTTTTTGAAATTAAATAATGTTGAACATCCTTTCACAATGAAGTAATTGGGCTGCGTACAGATATAAACAGATCCGATTTGACAGATAAAATTACATTTAAGCACACAACACAAGTTCTATTTGTGTGACCTAGAGTCTAGAGTACCACATAAAACATCATGGTGGGCCGGTTTTGGGTTCCAGAGTCTTGAGATTGACACATTTAGTTAAGGTGGACTAAATTTCATACAGTCACCTCTGTATGAAAATTACGAGATACGACAGTATCCATAACGAAAAATCTTGACTGTGTACAAACATATAAATAACATAACATAACCAAGTGTTATGTTATTTTTCTCACAAAAAATTAATACGTGGATACATCAAGTTATGATGTATCCACATCATCCACATGGACAGCTGGATACATCATAACTTGATATTATTGTCGTGTTCTGTGTTTTCTGTGTGTTAATTTCGAGTTTTCTGTGTCCTTGAGTCTCTTCGTTGTCCTGTCCTCCCCTTGATTGTTCCCAGGTGTGTCTCGTTCTATGATTACCCGCTGTGTATTTAAATCCACCTGTGTTCCTTGTTCCTCGTCGGGTCCTTGTCTTTGTCTTGTCTATGCATCTATGTGCGAGCCGCCTGTTGTTTGGACTGTGTTTTCGTCATTAAATTTCATTATTCATCTTACCTGGGTCCGCTGCGTCTGCCTCACCACCCCTCACCACACCGTTCCATGGCAATTATCATGAATCCAGCTGTGGTCGTCCATTTGGAGAGTGGAGGTTAATCAAGGAATCTTTCAAGGATCAGCAGACTCAATTTGTCTAAAAAGCACAGAAGCAGAAACACACATGACAACCATCATATAAAAGATTTAAGGTTTAGAATAATAAAGGTTTAGTAAGATTGGGTCATGGTAGTGTAAGAGCACCTGCACTTTGTTGTGTTTGGTTAACCTTGATTCATTATTAATCAAGGTTAGATATACAGCCAACCTTTTGTATGTTAAGATCCAATACAAAACCATTGAGATTACAATTCAGCCCAGAAGAATTTTTCCCTTTTGATTCAATTTATCAGATTTTATTGTTGCTACTTTAAATAGTAAAGCTTTGTTTCATCCTTACGATTGAAAACCCACCAGGTTCATATGACCTTGCTTTTAATGATATAGAAAGAAGACTGTGAAACTTGTACATAGTATGTTTAATATATCTGTTGTTTTAGTCCAGATAATAAGTCTTTTGTTAATCTGTAAAATGTGTCCATCTACAATGGGCCTGTGTCTATGTCCCTTTTTACAAAGGTTGGAAATAAGGCAGCAATTGTCACCTACTGTATCTTTCTGTTGTTGCTGCATCTTTTATTACGGAGCTGCTGTCAGAACCGTTGTGATTTAAAGTGCTGTTATGCATAAATAGCCATGTAAATAAATTAAATTGGATATTATTATTATTGATAAATGATACAAATTTTTGCAAGTTCATGGACACATCACTCGCATTTATATTGATTATGATGAATTGAGTTTCTTTTGGTCAATATGTTATTCAATGGAGCTTTAAAATAAATGACAATCATTACAGGACATGCTCATGTATACGTGATTTATCCTTATGTTACCCCTGTTGCCATATTTTATCTGATTCATTATAACGCACTATCATATTTAAGGGTAAAAAAGTTGGCCAAATATTAAAACCACTGAGTTTTGTCATTTATAAGATTAAGTGGCAAACATGGAAAACATGTTACTAGAACTAACGTCAGAAACTATTTTTTGCCACTTGATGACTTGAAGTTAAAATTTACCTCAGAGATTTAGTATGACACTGCAGAATTTAATTATTTAACACTGTTAAGCCAGTTGTATCACAAAAGATTAATCTAAAACTTGACTTTTCTATATATAAAAAGCTGTTGATCAAAATGTGAAACTGAACTGTGAAACTCATGATTGATTGTACCCAGAAGACTTTGCTTATTTCACACTGTCAACTCAGCCCACTTAATAAACTTCAGGAAAGATTGCCATGTCAAATGACTCAGCATGGTGTCTCCCGCTTGTGTGTAGGCGTAGGCGTGTGCGTGTTTGTGTGTGTGTTTCTAGTGTAAGGAGAATGAAATGCATACAGAAATCGGGACGAAGCAAGCACAAATTGATGACAAAGGCCTCTCATTTGCTCTAGTTGCACACAGCCTGCTAAGTTACCGTAGCTGGAGGCTGTTATTGATCACCTCCTGCAGTTACTGACTGGAAATGACAAGTCCAGAGCTGTCAGTGTGCTGAGACAAACTCAGAGAAACCACAGCAATGAATAACATGAGGTTCATTTAGCATTTTTACACCCCTACTTCCTCCCAATAAAATGCTAATACTCCCCCTATTTTCATTTTAACATTTTTGAACAAAAATCCCACAAGATGAACAAATGGATTAGCTAAATTCCTGACTACTCTTCAATTTCTGCTCGTTACAACACTAAGTTTTATTGCTTAGTGTTAGCTTTAACACTAAGCATTAAAACTTAAAGCATTAGGTTTTAATGCTTAGATTAGTAGTTGTCCCATTTTTAATACCAGTTTTGTTTGAACTGATTTAAACAAATAATATTAATAGCTTGGAAAGAGAATGGCGATTAGAAAGCAATTGTAATTGGTGCTTTATTAGATAAACATATAAAATCCAAGTTCACCTTTAGTGTTTTATGACATTTAATGGACTGAAAAGCATAAGAGAACCACAAATTGTAATGTTTTGATTCTGTTAATATGTGATCCAGAAACATTCTAAGGTGAAAATCTACTTTCTTCAACAAAATTCAAGCTGTGAGGTAATAAAATGATCAGAAAATGTATTCTAGAAGGCATAATTTATTCTCATAATTATATTTTAATGCAATTTACAGAGCACAGAGCTTTCATCCGACTATCTAGCCATCATCAAAGCGTTTAAGGGAAAGAGTACAAAGACTGTGGTTACTCTGCTGAAGACAGCTTGACTCTGAAGTTCCTTGTACGCCTGCTACAGTGGGTGGTTTCTGATATGGGTCACATGGGCAGTTGCCCAGGGTGGGATTAGAAGCAGGAAGTGGGATGGGATCACCACTATGAAGTGAATTTATGAGTTTCTTTTATGCTCAGACCAAAGTTTCCTTTGGTTTTATGTATGTACAAGCACCCAGCATGTTGAATAGGTGTCCTCTGCTAGCTGTGAGGGATAAAAAGTTCAGGCTCCGTTTGCTGTTAATCTCACTTTGCTGACATCTGTCTGTCTGTTTACACTGCATATATCTCTAGTTTTTATTCAAGTACTGGCAGTATTTATCAGAACCACAGATTTTAAGTTTTACTTACTGTTATTAATTTTTTTAAATGTTGCTCAAATGCTAATATTGGGGTAGGGTTAGGCAAAACAATCAACATATTATACCTAAACTTCAAATATCTGTTTTTCCATCTTCATTGTACTTTTTTTTTCAATTAAGTGTGATATGTTTTCAACAGACTTTTAGAGAAAGATTTTGTGATCCGTAGTGTTGAGGAGAAATAAGGTTTGCACCAACAGATGATGACTGGCTCATGTCAGGGTTACAAGGTTGTTCGTTTATCTTTGATGTGGCCACCCTTTCAGGTCAAAGGTCATCAACGTGTTAACTGTGATCTTTCAAATACCGGCACGTCTTTGCACAACATGTGTCTGCATTGTTTTCTCCACATT